>NC_056732.1:1312505716-1312805716 GCF_019279795.1 Protopterus annectens
CATTGTGTTTAACTGCCTTAGTGTATACTAGAAAAAAAAAACAGAAAGAAAAGTATCCCTAGTTTTAATTGTATGGTATATTAATGATGTGGACAAAAATATCATACATAATTACATTATTTCTAGGCCTAGCAGCACTAGCCACCACTGGGAGATGGAGATCAGCATAACGGTTAAGATGTCAATCTGACAGGCTCAAAGTGCACAGTCTGATTCTCACGATTCAGTGAAATTGGTTAGGCTTTAAACAGCTCACAAGGGCAATTAGCCTAGTACTTATCTATGAACCTGTGATGTCATCACCCCTTAGCCCAAAGGCAGGTTCGATCCAGTGATGGTTAGTCTACCCAAAGCCTCTTTTAACATTAGAACCACCCTCTGTGCACCATGTTTATATTTTCAGCAGAGCTAGAGACATTAATTTTCACCCACTGACTCATATTTCACTGGCTTTGTAGACAAATGTTCTAATAAACATGTAAACGGCAGTAATGCTTTCATAAACAATTTCACCTTTGGAAGGTTTTTAAATGTTTTTTAACACCTTTCTCCCCTTAAACATGTGTAAATTACCATTGCCAACACTGGCCTCATGTCTCTCACCAGTAGCCCATTGGCCTATGGTTAATGCTACCTCTCTTACTTTGCTAACCTTAATAAGTAATATCTTATTTACAAAGCAGATTCCAAAACAATACAGCGTGGTGTGGACTCATTAATGTAGAAAACTCTTTTAGACAAGATTGCGTCTTGAAAATGTGCAACTACAGACAATAACATACATTATTAGAAAAATTAAAGGGTAATAACTTAAAAAAAAAAAAAACAAGCAAGACCACTTTGTATTGAGCTCAGAGCAATTTATTACAAAATACTTCCTTGGGTTTAAAAATCTTGACTGAACAGTGAGCAAAAGCAGACATGAGACAAGATAATAAAATAATTTGTTCCAGTAAAGATATGTTGCTGCTTTCTGTAACAAGAGGTAAAAAAAGCACAATGAAAGACTTGTTTCTTTTTACTATAGCCATAATGGGCCTGTAAACACTTTTACTCTGCAACAGAAACATAACAGCAGTGCTTGTATCAAAACAAAGAATGTTTTAATGCAGTAGCAGGACAAAAAGCACAGGAGACACAAAATCCATAAAAATATTTCTTTAAATGTAAAAAATATTTTTAAATTATTATAATTGTTCACTAAAGATCATTTTAAGTACGTATTTTAGGAATGCAGTTCCTTATCTTGCCGTTAAGTAGTACTGTGCTATTTAATGTTGTCGAGTGAAGAATTTACATATATACATGTTTCTGAAAGCGCAGCATGCTGCCATTTTAGCATTACTATATACATGTATGTATGTTCTGCTGTGAATTCATTGGCTTGCTCTTCTTTGTTAGCAATATATTTTTAGTACCCTTAGCTCTCAACAGCAAAAACTTCCTAGGCAATTTAATCTGCATTGTAAAAGTCCATTGTACTAAATGCCATCTCAACATTGTCCAAGTACTAAAGTGCAGTTGCTGTTGTGTAGTCATTTTCAAGTCACAAGTCTTCATGTGGTGGATCATCTATGAAGGAAAAAAATAAAAACAGAATATCATATTCCCATTTCTCTAGAAATCCAGAGCAAATGTTATACGAATAGCAGTTCTCAAGTGCATTAGTTCAGCAAAATCCTTTTTTCTCCCACAAGGAGAATCTGTAACCACAGGATGACCGCTTACAGCCTTGCAAAGGATCACTGTCACCACATATTAGTGGTAAATATATCCCTGTAGAACAGTGCATAAAAGCATTGTGACAACAACAGTTGCTATCTGGTAGTTGCATTTTGACCCACTTTTGGTACGTCGGTGTCTTTCACTTTCATCTAATGGCCCAACAGCTACCTCAGCAGATGAGATACACTGAATTAATGGAATCTGGTAAGAAGTAGCTCGTTTTTCTGGCCTGTCAGGGCTCGACCCGTCACTAGGCCTCTGTCCATTATACAGCAGGTATGAACCTCTGGCATCCTGCTCCATCTTAAAGAGTTCGTACTCTGTGTGTGGAAGACGAATTCCCAGAGCAACACATCCGTTGGTGTGAGTGACATCTTGTTCTACGCCAACCTGCCAAGACCCCTCTGCTCCACATTCATTTCCATTGAAGACATTAAGAAGGGATGCTGTAGCTACATTCATAGGTGTCACTTTCATACGGTTCACTGGAAGAGTACAAGATGACAATTAAGTATGGTAACAAAACAAAACAAACAAACAAAAAAATAATTACCAGGAAAACTTACTACTGTTTATTATAAAAACATACAGTCAGTGTCTCTGAGATATATTGAAGTTTATACAAGAAACTGGTTCTGTTCATCAGGTTCATGGGTGTATACTATGCTGAAGACCACAGTGGCCAAGAAACTGGTTCTTTTCATTAGGTTTACAGGTGTACACTGGGCTGATGATCACTGGGGCCTTTTTAAGCTTAGCCAAGCATCCAAATTCTATCCCACAAGCTTATGTGCCTTAGAAGTTGTTTTAAGGGGTATACGTAAGCAAGGTCAAAATTTACAGGCTATCTCTATCCATTAAAGACATGAGAGCTAGATCCAGGGTATATTTTCGATTTCCCATCCACTGGTCCAGGTTTCTGTTGAATAGGGTTAGGAAAGAGCTGTGTCTCACATAGATGGGAAGTCTGTTCCAGAGAAGGGGAATTTTCTGAGACATACACACCTGTCCCTTAAATGTGTCCTATTTATGTCAGAAGCAAAGTTTAAATCCCTAGATTGTTTAATTCTGATGATATTAATTTTGCATATACGCAAAATTGATCATCACATATCTACAGTAGTGAGGAAATCATTCTATGTTGCACAACTTATAAACAAAGGTATGGCATCTAAGTCAAAGGAAGTCATTGTTTCACTCTATTCGGCATTCATCAGACCTGTCATTGAGTACAATGCCCCTTTTGTTTGTACCTAACCAGGCATATTTAACAATTGGAATGTCCACAGAGGTTCCTCACTAAAAGAATACAGGGCATAAGTAATATGTCCTATGCAGACTGGCTCAAGCCCCTGTCCTTGTATTCTGTCTCCTACAGGCTTTTGAGGTGAGATCTGTGCCTGGCATACAGGGCATTGTCAGACCCCACTCTGATGGTCGTCCTGCATGTCCACAAAACAAACAGCACTAGAATTACCCATTCTAAAGACTTAAACCTTGCCTGTGATATAAGTAGGACCTGCTGGAGAGTTAGGTATGTATGTATCCTAGAGACTACCCCATCTGTGGAACAGTCTCCCCATTCATGTGAAGCAGAGTTCCTCCCTAACCCAATTCTAGTGCAACTTGGACAACTGGATGGGAAACAAGAAAATCATCCCTGGTTTGGCACCTATGTCTCTAATGGACAGAGGTAACCTGTAAATGGTTCATCTCCCAGGCCCATGCTTACATTTATCAAGGGTATCAGAACTTGTCAGAGATTTGGGATGCATGGCTAGTCTTAAAAATGCCCTTGTGGTCATTATCCTAGTAATGACACCTATGAAAGGTCCAGACTGGGATCAAAGGACACTTTGTATACCAGGCACAGACTGTCTCTCAACAGTCTGTAGGGAACAGAGTATAGAGATAGGACTTTGAGGCGATCTACATGAAAATACTTCATATTAACTGCAGCCACTGAAAGGTAACTGTTAGGACTAGACTGTAGTGTTTATAGTAATAGCTGTTTTGGGACACTTCAGAAACCCAAGCAGTTCCTTAAGTCACCCACCCTGCTGTGGTGTTCAGTATCCCTATAATCAGCTATGTCCACGAACCAGCCCATTTCTAACAAAATGATGTCAATATAGTCAGTAATTATTCATATTGTAATTTTAACACTTGTAAACGTAACATAATTCAAGGACTTGCATCACCTTTTAGGACCTTCTGATAGTTTTTCTTTGTTTGAGGAATATAATATTCCCCCTAATACTACTCATAATTAGGTGGATAAAAAATGCCCCATTAAAAAATCTAATATAAATAAGCAAGCAGATAAATGCAACTTAGTCTGTAAAGTTATTCACTGTACTTTTATGTACGGATTCTACCTAAATCATAACCTACTATGTATTTTCAGGTAGAGCAGGATAATGTAGTTTTGTAATTTAACAAACATTTACAGTAAGGGCTGTACTTCCTGAAGTAATCTGACAGATTAAGTTGTGATAATCACTGCCCTAGCTTAGTGTTTAATTAAGAAATCTAGTCATTGCTACAAAGGCAAATAAGAAAGTTGTTCACACACTACACTATTTTCCTGCTGTTCCATACCACTTGGTACTTCATTAGAGGATTAGATAGCTCTTTTTATTTACAGCTGTGTTTGTTTTCATTTTACTATATTATATACAGAGCATGCCTATCCTGAAAAAAAATCATCCTACTATGACCAGTGGAGCTATCTATTCAATAAATAAGGGTATAACATTGGCTCTAACATCAGGAATATTTTTTTCTTATGTAATGGCATTAATATTGTATTAATGTGTGAAAAAACAGTGAGTCTTTTAATAATATTCTTTCCTTTCCCATGCCTTACAGATACGTATATAGCAAAATCTAGTATTAGCTTGTCTGATTCTGCCTTTGGAACCTGCTAGAAGGTCAGCAGTCTCTTGCATACAGCCTAAACTTTACATATGCTGATCATTGTTTACAATAAATAGTCTTTCGTTTCATTCACTTTTCTGTTATCTTCAGTTTTTAGAACTGATACAAACTGGGAGATTACCCATCAGTGACAGTGATGAAAGTTATGTAACAACAATATCCGACGAAACTGGAGATCTCAACATGACTGCAGAAACAGCCCACATTCCTTCAGTTAGTACTCCCATTCAAACCTTGGAAGACAACCGTTAGGCATTGCCTCAAGGTTTGTTGCCAGTAGTATAGACACATCAAGGAGAGAGAAGTTCTTTACATTAAATACTATATGAGCACAATATATACATCAATGAAAAAGCTACTTTATTCAGGAAAGTCACACAATAAAACATCTGAAAAGCTGGCTAGCTTGCTGAAAGTCACCAGAAACCAAAACCATGTATAATGATGCAATAATTCAAAGTTCATTCTTGTAGTAGGAAAACTAATAATTCTGTTAATGAGTATGTTACTCAGCTGAAGTGGTTAGTTCAGGACTGTAATTACAAGAAATGTTGTAAGACATGGCGTGGTCTATGGTATAAATTATGGAAGTGGTCACACAATAGTGCTGGCTGGCAAAGACAACCCCTGGGATTCATTAACGCCTACACTAGGTGTACGCTGTTCTGAGTGAACAGACAACAAAAACATAACCCACACCTTCTTCCTCCTAAGTTTAGTTTTCCCACTGATTTTCATGTAGCTTTAAATACTGAAGGGGATTCATAAAGGTTACCAGAAAGTGTAGATTACTTGTACACTTGCTGTAATATTTTTGAGTGACTAGAAAGTGCAAAACTGTGGTAGGGATGTTATTGAATACAAATCATGTACACTTAGTGTAGATATTACTGAATCTGGCCCAACATCTGAAAAAGCATTTGAAATGTCTTACGTATGGAAAGCAGCTCTTAGAATGTTAATGTATTTGCATTAGTGTGTAAAGGAAAGTTATGTCCTGACCATAATACTAGATCTGCTTTGAGCAGATGGTTCAATACTTACTACCTTTACTTCACAACTCCAAAGTTAAGGGTTCAGTCATGATCTCTGGTCACTGTTAGTGTCCAGTCTGAGTTGGAGGCTATGAATCATGATATTATAAATTTTCATCTGGCAATGCAAAGGAAGAGGACTATTTTACTTTTCTGTATTTTTTGCTTGTGAAATGTTTAGTATTTCACCCAGGCTTAGCCTGAAATTGGTCAGTACTGATCAGTGCACTACCCTGGTAAACATAAATAAAGACATACGTACATACATGCATACATAAATAACGTTGCTTCCTGTTGCCCAGGGTTTGAATCCCCCAGCCTTCATTTGCCTACTGTGTCACTTAACTAGATAGTATTTTAGGGCAACAGTGAAACTGGGCAAAGATAAAGGAGATTCACAGTAAACCTTTCTATACCTAATCAGGGAGGTTGAGAGGGTTGGTTAATGAAGACTGAAATCCATCTATGAAGGTGCCTTTGATGATGATATTGTTTTTGTTTGCTATTGTACTAGGCCTCTGTGCTGTCCCAATAGTCGGGAGTCACTGCAAACCCTACAGTGGAAGATGCCATGTGGTGTTCTCAGTTGTAGACATTTGGGAAAGACAAAGATGTCTGAAAGAACAGATACTCTATACTTTCCCATCTAGCATGGATCTGTTTCCAGTACTTGTACAAAAGTCCAATCCACAACTAAAGATGATGGAAATCAAACTCATGCCATACTCCAGCTAAAGAATGTAAAGCTGTCATTACCAAGTTTAACTGTTATGTCCAGTCCAAGAAGACTTGAAGATATTTGGGATCATATCATGCTTTTCCATCTCTGAGATACGACAAGTACGTAAAAAAGGTCCTGCTGAAAAGATGGAACCCAGGGATCAACTCAGGGTTTTACTCATGCATTTTCAGGGTTATAAGTGATGGACTGACCATACTCTATGGATATAACTGTGATATTGCATGCAGGTTATTTGTCTGTCAGCATTGAGGAAACAGGATTGGTCAAAATGTGAAGAAGGCTCAGTGCTCCAAATGTCCTCCCACAAGGAAGAGAGATGCAACACAGACCCTTTGCACAGACCCATTCCCCATTAGAATCTCAGTATATAAATATATATATATATATATATATATATATATATATGAAAGACAGTGACAAGGTTTATAACTTCACTGCCTAGACATAAAGGAAAGCAAATCTACACCAGGTACCCTGGCTGATCAGAACAAAAAGTAGTAGTCAAGCCTGCAAACTGTGAAGTCTAAGCCGCTAATATGAGAGTAACTCCAGTACATCCAGCTGTAAAAGCAGTTTCTCAGCCGCAGCTATAAATCAACAGATTCTTTTCCAGGGAATAACTCCTACCTGCAAGGTTTGATAGAAAAGCTATTCTGAGACCCATTAAAAACCACCATCTCTCATGCTGACAGAGCCGTCATAAAGACCCTGTCAGCTCTAACATCTGACACTGTCCTCTGAGCTGATCAGGATGAGAGGAATATTTCCACACAAACAGTGTGCAACAATCAAGCACTACGCATATCTAAGAATGCGTACAAGACATTAGAATGGGGAGCGGCTGACATTCAGAACAGCACTCCACATGGAGCTTAACAGCAACCCTGCAAGGCAAGACTACATTCTGGCAGTATTGCAAACAGGGTGACAATAAGGCCACAGGACAGTGCTGGAAGATACAAAGGAAGGCAAGTTGGAGAAACCCACTCCTCTATGGTGGATGCTCACTTGAGCCTCCATTCAAGCTTAAGTGGATGACAGGAAGCTGGAGACAGAATGTGCTTTTGAACAATGAAGCACAGTAAAAGGATAAGTTTCCCTACATGCTGTAAAACCAGGCTGGCTAGGCCACCCAGGGGACAGCAGCAAAGGAATGTACATCATCTCTGCAATCTAAGATTGTTAGGAAGCAAAGCCTTGGGTGGGGGTGAGATGTTACCTCTCTTCCTTTCACATCATTTGCAATAGTTTTCTAAAATCAGAATCCTATGGGGGAACTGGGGTAAAAACTGACTCCTACCCCAATCTATCACTGGGAAAATATTATTGTAGAACTGAAATTTCTTCTCTTTGTCTTTCTAGGGAATTCTTAGCATATCAAGACAGAGACAATGGGTCCAGGTGTAGAAAGAAGGTCCTGGAAAAAAAAAAAAAAAACTCCCATACCTGTTCCCAATGGGAGTAGAGAAGAGAGTCTTCTTAAGACTAACCTGGAAATAGGGTGTAATACCAGTGCTTGACTTCTCAAAGATGGGCTGTGTGATATTGGTTTAACTAACACTGATACCCATAAATCTGGCATGAGCTGGTCAGCCAACATTGGTTCTGCTGATGTTGGCCTGGCTGGTGCCTAACAAGCCTGTGTCAGTCAGATCTTACATATCCTCAAGGAGAAGTGGAGCAATCACTGTAGTAGGATCCAATTTCAGGGCCCAACACTAGGCTTGATTAAGGGTGGGTGTGCCAGTGTACACCACCTAAGGGCAAAAATGTGCCAGCCAGAACAGGACAGAGAAAGACCAAATACAGGTGTGCTAAGAGTGGCTGACCCAACACCAGCAAATAGTGTAAGTACTGCCTGTCATTTGTGGAGCAGAACTCAAGAACACTGGAACTCTGGTTGAACCAGAGGGAACGGTAATGCTCACACTCGACCTACCTGCAGGTCCTTCAAGGAACTGAGATGGGGAGGGATCATGACAGCCTGCTGCTATTGCACTTGAAGAATAAACCTGATGAACTCCACCAGGTCTCAAAATGGAAGAGCAGGAGACAGCCCAAGTCTAGAGGCAGAAAGATCCTCAAGCTGGGAAAAAGATAGGCAACACATTAGAAGCTTAGAGCTCAAGGAAACTAACTACAACTATAGAAGAAGACAAGCAGAAGAGGAATCCTCCATGAAAGAGGATAGCACACCATTATAGAAACAATTAACAAGTATGTCCCTAACGGCCAAAAATGGCAAGTTTAACTGTCCACACAATTAAGATAGCAAAACTGGAAACTGCAGACACTAGAAACAACTGGATCAGAGGCTCAGCCAATGAAGAAAGTATAATCTGCAAAAAATCTAGCCATGTCTGGCAACTTGGATCAGATCAACGTTTAAGCTGTATAAATGCAAGTAGAATAAGCAACTAGAGCCAATTACATTAAAGGGTCAAGGCAGAAGCCATTAAAAGTAAATGAAGAAATGAAAGTCAAGGGGATGATACCCTAAAGTGCAGAGTATCTTGACAGATGGAGAAGGTGCTTGTAAAATAGATGGGAAGGGAAGAAACAAGTCATAAAGAAGGTCACCAACTTACACTTAGAACTCCTGGACAGTGATGAATGAAAAAGACCTTTCGCAACAAGAACTACGGTAACCCATGGTCATTAGAATCCAACTGAATTGTTTTCAAAGCTAGGGAAAAAAATGGAAAATAGAGGGATGAGATAACAGGTATTATAGGCAGGAGAAGTTGTTGTGTAGGACTGGAAAATTATACTTCCCAAGTTGAGAATTTGTGATGAATGTATCAAACTAGTGGTTAGTTTTGACAAATGTAAAATGTTTGAACACTGTTTGCCAAAACTAACTTTCCCAGCACTGGAGTTTGCCTCTTTCTCCACTGTTGTGCAAACTTGGAGTTGGTATATATAAGTTTTGGGGTGTTTCCTACATGGGGGTGCACAGGGCTTGCTCTCTGCAAAATAAGTTGTCCTGTGTTTGCTAAAGATAGTTTCAGTCAGAAGTTTTTGAATTTTTTTACCATCACCAAAACTAACTACCTTCAGTGACTGCGGTGGTGGTGCTGTGGTAGCGTTGTCACCTCACAGTAAGACATTGTCCTGTTCGATTCTCAGCTAGAGTGTCTTCTGTGTAGAGACATGCATGAATGGGCGTAACTTCATTGAAGGTTGTGCATCAGGGCCAGCACCTCGGCATGTAAAAATCTACTGCCAATCATTAGCGGACTGGAGTTCCGCTGTGGCGACCCCTAACCGGGAAAAGCCGAAAGACACAACAACAACCAAAACTACCTTCAGTAAGTTCATACGATTACAATGTGTGGCATAGTAATTCCTATTAATTAATTAATACTGAATGACCTTAACAGATCAGAAGCTTCTAGAAGGAAAACACCTGATATTGCAGTGCATAACCTATGTATAAACGTTCTTAAAAAATGCAAAACATGGTTAAACCATATTAATTAGCAGCTTGATTAAAAAATTAAAAATGAGAATTGTTTGATTATATACTAGGTTGTCACAGTGGAAATTATGCAGGAAGAACAATGCAGTTTTCAAGCAAGTGACAATTAAATGACCAAACCAAAACTAAAGTAAAACTGATAAAAGTGAACAATCCAATCCTAGAACTCATATTATATACTGTATATAAGGAAGAGAGAAGGCAGGAGGGGAGACTAATTTGAAAGGATGAGCTCACGGCAAAGGTTTGAGGGATTTGACATCCAAAAAGTTACTCCAGTCATATGTACAGTGAAAATGACTGCAGAAACTGTAGTATATGGTGTACAAATAGGCTGCTATAACACTGTGATGAATAATACTGAACATGTAAAGGTGAACAGTGAGATGTAAATGACACCATTTGAACAACATTCATCAATGTGCACACACAACACACGATGGGTGTCCTGGGGCTGCCTGAGTTATTGTTGCCTTTAAAGACCAAATAAAAATTACTTTTTGTTGCTACTTGGTCTAGTACAAATTTGGTAGAAGGAAATGAAGATTAACTACAATTCTATAAATTAATTGCCTGAGACCAAGCAAAAAAAAAAAAAAAGAGCACACTAAATTATTTTAAGTTGAGCTGCCAAACTAACATGCGAAAAAGCATATGCTTATAGACTTCTAAGGATTTTCACATAAGTTCGATCCCTTAAACTTTGAAACCAACCGCAGAAGTGGAATTAAACAGTAACTCTCTTGAGAGAATACCAATATAAACTTTCCAAAATGAGCTCTTGTCACCACACAGAGTGATGTTTTTACAGTGACTAGAGTGTCACACATACAGCAATGCTCCATTGATAAGATGGGAAAACTGATTTGCTCTGTTAATTGTGGGAAGCTGTTTTTAGAGCTGAATATAAGCAATGTAACCCAACAAATTGTTCAAATGAAGATTCAGAAAAACATGCAACAATAAACACTTATGAGGGTCTGTTTGGATAAAGCTGACTGCAATTTGAAGTCTCTACCACACCTACTATATATCAAAAAACACTCGAATGATATTTTGCTACCTGTCAGAACAAAGAAAGAACATTTTTTAATATTTTGGACACTGTACTAAGCAGGTGGAGAATACTGGCGTGTGCTTAAAAATATGAAAATATTACTTTGTGTGTGTGTGGGCGGGGGGGGGGCCCATCCTGGGTACAGGTGTGCATCCTGTCAGACAGAAAGCTCAATATATTTGAAAACATCAAACGCAAAGCATATGCAATGCTTTTTTTTTTTTAGATTAAGTTACTACATGCTAGGAATGTCAAGTACATTAGTACCATTAGCTTCATTCACTGTTATGTAAAGATGTGAAACGCTGCTGGAGAATAGCTCAAGAATAACAACTTCTGGTTTCTAAACAAATAGTTCTATTTTCTAATATCAATGGATGATTTCAAGGTAAAAAAACGCTAATTCTATCTAATTAATTTATTTACTTAAATTTGTTTGCTGGTGTAGAACAATAAAGAATTACAGGCTCTGCTTGGATCACCTTGTGATACGCTCCCAAATGGTACTGATCCGGTACTTTAACATGTCTAGTATAGTTTTATGTTATAAAAAATAAAGAGCATCACAGAATGAATGTGGATCACATAGTTTTAACTCTGATGTTCTTTTTAGTGTAGTGATACAATACTATTATATCAGACAAACCTATTAATGCTGTGCCTCGATTCCTTTGCAGTTAGTGAAGTAAGGTCCTGATGTGACTTTTGGAGTAATGAAGATGAATGAAATTTGATAAGTATATCTGTGTACGTAAATTTTCCATCATACAACTCACTGGTTACTCATTCAATAATAATAATACACTCCACATACTCCTGGGAGCAATGTCTAATTAAGTGACTGGCTCAGAGTCCCACAATAGGCAAGTAGATACTTTAAGAATCAAACCCAGGACTATAGCACGGCATAAGTCTAGCAGAACACAGCCTTGAACTTCTCTGCCACATTGTTGGACATTTTACTGTTTAGTGAGATGAAATGACATCATGGATCTTGTCTTCAACAAATGAGGGACAGTCAATACTTCTGACAGAAAAAAAAACAGAATAAAAGTTTATATTGGAGGTGCAGACCATGGCAATGTAATTGCCTTAACTCATTAATGCCTCTGAGGTGTGGGATGTTACACATCCAGTAGACCACAAGCATCCTTACATTCTACAGCATTTCCTAAAAAAGTGAAAAATCATTGGCCAAAGACATGCAAATATCTTGTGAACAGTAAGCACTATTACAAATGTGTGGATAGCAATGTGATCTTCCAAAATTCCTCTTTAAAATGATAATGGTGTGTTCATAGTCTTTACATCAATACTACATCATAATACAAACAAACCCAGAGTTATATATTTTTATATTATGCATGGACAGTCACTATATTTATTTGTGTCCCACCATGACATGTCATATTATGCCCCTCAATAACCTGTAGCTCTTTCAGCTATAAAACTATGAATGTGGATATGAAAATATAAATAAGTGATGAACAGCAACTGATATCTCTACTGCAGAATATCCTGCATTATATCAGTGTTAATGTCATTTTGTTTCTTACATCCTGAACTTTTGTATGGGTCCTGTTATTAATTGGTAAGTCACTTGGTTAATGAGGCCAACTTCAAAAATGTTAGGATGTCATAAGGAGCTGTGGGTGTTAAATGGAAGTATAAATAGCTAAATTGATGATGGATCATTTGGATACTGTTTTAGTGAGAACTCAATTAAATCATGGAGAAGTAAAGATTCTGACATGATATTGTGATGGGTTTTCCAGATTATAAAAAAGAAATAAAACTTACAGTTTTCTCATCTAGAAAATATAGATAGATGTATCCTATGGGAAGTCAGAGCTGTAATTCTACCACTAGCTTGATGTATTGTGTTGTCACAATTACCGGTGTTCTCTTGGGATTAACTGCGTGAAGGATTTGGTTAGAAGTTAGAAGTAATCGCTAACATGGATTATAATATTAATTGCTATGGCAGCAACCTGTTGTACTGCTTGTCTAGAATGGAGAATAAACCATATTACTGCTCTTTTGCTTTTATAAGAGTATTTAGTGAAACAATATTAAACAGTTCACTTTAAGTATGCTGTTTTAAGTCAATGTAGTTGATTATCTGAAGCTGATAGATGTGTAGCTTACAACCATGCTGACTTTGGGTGCAGATGTTTAAAAGCTGAGTACGTGTCAGTACTTGTCGAATACCAGAAAGTAACATATCAGCCAATACAGTAGCCTTCATAACTTACAAGATCTCACAGTTTATAAGGTGGAATGGAATGATTTATATTATGCCTGCTGGCAGAAGGAGTGTACAAATATTAAAAAATACACATAGAAGAGACTGATGGGTCTTTTGAGAACATAGTTTAAGTACCAAATCACACTGCACTCAATTACGGATCATAACCTGCTAAGATGCTGAAAAGTGGGTGCTCCCCTGGACTTGCTTCACAAGGAAGGTTTGTGCAAAATAAATCACATAAAGGAAACACCTTAGCAGCACATTGAAATGATTTTGAGGCAAGTAATTTGATAAATCTGAGGCACTTTGGTCCAGAAGTAGAATGAAAACTTGTAAGAATAAAGGATATAATTGGTTCTTTATTATGTATGACTCATCTTGATAATAGCATGAATTGTCATGTGGCACTGTTAATCAGAATTTGTAAAGAAAATATTGCTGGGTCATGTCCTGACCCCAGAGGAAATGAGTGTTCTGCCTATGAGTGTGGACACTGCTGGTAAGCCAAGAAAGGATGTGGTACTTTACATCCCCCAGAATGCAGTACTACGAGCAAGAGTATGGCAGGGACAAAATCTGAGCCAAGTGCACCAGGTCTTCCCCCAGAATGCAGTATTATGAGCAAGAGTATGGCAGGGACAAAGTCTGAGCCAAGTGCACCAGGTCTTAATTCTTAACAGAAGTGAAGAGGTCTACCAGGACCTAGATGTCATTGGCTTATCTCAAAGACTTCTTCTTCTTTCGGCTTGTCCCAGTTAGGGGTCGCCACAGTGGATCACCTGTCTGCTCAGGATTAGCAGTGGAGTTTTATAGTGTCGAGTTGCCAGCCTGGCACCCAACCTTCCACAGAAGGCACACACACACTCACGCCTAGGGCCAATTTAGAGTGTCCAATCCACTTACAGCATATCTTTGGGATGCAAGAGGAAACTGGAGCACCCGGAGGAAATCCATGCGACCACAGGGAGGACATGCAGACTCCACACAGAAAGCACACCAGCTGAGGATTGAACCGGAGAACTTCTTGCTGTGAGGCGACAATGCTAACCGCTGCACCACCGCGGCTGCCCTTGGCTTATCTCAAAGACTGCAATGCTCATATTTTTTCTGACAATACCAGAGTTTTATGAGAGAGTAACACAGTGTTCTGGTCTTAAAGGGGAGGGATGTAATAATGTGTAATGCAAGAATTCCCTCAAGGCAGTTTTCTTTCTTTTCCTTTGCCAAGTTTGTTTGTAGATACTGATATATCAATAACATCTGTAACCAATATTCGCTGATATGATTCTGCTTTTGCAAGCTGCCTGATGCAGCCTAAACTGTACATAAGCAGCTGTTGCTTGAAATAAAAGATCTTTACTTTTAGTCATTTTGCAGTATCCCTTGTTACTCTGAGTGATGCAGAATGTGGATATCACATTTAACCTCAGGCCTGTCCTGTAAAAAAGACCATAAGGATAATAGAATCAGGAAACTGATGGGAATATAACAAAGCATCATTTTATCCTCTGTTTTCATTGGTTAATGACATTAAAGTATCATTTTAGAATGTGCTTCATTAAGAATGGATGCCCCTCTACTGGCATATAAATAATGAAACATGAGAATCTACAGCTCACAGTATCACTACAATGACATCTCAAGCTTTGTTATTCTTTATCACTTGTTTTTCTATAATTACCTCTTTCAATCAAAGCTTGTGCCCTCCAGCCTTTTACACCTTAAGAAAACTATGCAATTTCCATTGATTTACAGTTCTGTTATATTAAATTACAGCAAAACCTAGCTACAAAGCCATTTAATTATTTTGTTGTCTATTCTCTGAAAATAAACCGGCATAAATGCACATCATACAAAGGAATTTGCAACTATTAAACTGTATTTCTTGTTCAGAAACAGTACAATAAATTTGTTTAGGAATTTACTGCATTTTAATGATAGTGTGCGTCAGTATTTTTTGGTTAAGTACTTTTTATTAATAGAAAAAAAAATAACAGCTTGCATAGTCAACTAAATCATTATAACAATGAAGAATCAACCTGTCATAACTCAGCAATCAATCATTAAATAAGTAAATGCAAAAATACACAAAAAACAAACAGACCTTTAATTAGGAAACTCTACAAGTTTATCAAACTTCACACAAGATATTCTATAGAACATGTATTTTAACTGTCAGTAATTTTCATATACCTATCCTTAAACCATCCTGCCTGACAAGAAATAAACAATTGAGACTTACCAGGCAGTTAAAAATCAACAAGCAAATAAATAATTTAATGAAACACTATCAAACTGCTAACAAGTGGTCTTGTTAAACTAGTAAAACCTGACCACAGGGACCATCAATGGCAGAGAAGTTAGAAAATTAAACAGTGCGGAGGGAAAATAACAGCTGATGACAATGGTAACCTAGCAGAAATACTATATTTAGCAGTATCTTTTTGCAGTATCAGTTGGGTCTGACATCCCACAATATGCATTAGATCTATGTGAAATCACAGATGACCTAGTAACAATACCAGTGACTGTGATTAGACTAGTTTTAGCTACTAGTCATGATGGTCTCAATGGCTTATTCTTGACTAAGACCAGATACACCATTCTTCCATGCCTTACTGTTTTGTTTCAGTGAGGACAAAAACCAGGCTATGTACTAGATCAATAGAAAACTGCTATTGTAGTAGATATCCCTATATTTGGAATAAAAACTAAGCAGAAAGTTACAGACACAGTCTGATGAGTACATTGGTAAATGCTTTGAGAAAGTCTTGTTAAAATTAATTCCACTATCATTCAAGCATATGATTGTCTGTCACAACACGGATTTGCAAAAGGAATGCTATCACCCCTTAAACCTCCTATACTTTTTTTAACAACGTGATAGATGTAATTGATAAAGGCCTGGCTATGGATCTTATTTATTTGGATTTACCAAAGGCCTTCATCAAGGTGCTACACCAGGATATCAACTTTAAGATTGAACTCCAGTGTTATAAAATGGATAGCCAATTGATTATAGAACAGGAAGAGCATGCTCAGAGTGTGAGACATGGGGTCCAAGGGTTTCAGCTTAGGTCTGTGCGAGAGCCATACTTTTCGTTATAACAAATATGTGTGAATAATAAAGACTCCAGGAGAACTTGGATTTGTTATATACTTGGTCCCAGACTACTGCAGTTACCTTTATTACAAAAAATGTGCAGTAGTTAACTTCCAAACAAATCAAGTAGTTGTTTAAAATGGGTATAAACAAGACAGTAATAAAAACACACACACATTGAGGTCAGGTATGTCTAAATAAGACCTTTGTCTGATCCAGTAGGGATGCAAACAAAAAGTTTTATTTTTGACGAACGTCCAACATAGGTAGGTGAGTGCTGTGGCAAAAAATCTCTTTTATTTCAGTTATCTTGTGACAAGACAACTGAAATAAAACAGAGAGAGATTTTTGCCACAGCACTCACCTACCTATGTTGGACGTTCTTCAAAAATAAAGTTTTTGAAAGCCAAAAGGAAGACTTTAGTGGTTTTATTCAACTTCTGAAATAGGAAAATATGAGACTGTAGATCAAGGACTGGGTTTATTCTTTTAAACTGACTTGGAAGCTTGTCCGGCTAGACTGAGTTCATCAGCTGGAATTCAATCTTTGTATGTGTATTTATAATATTTTGCAAACAACTTAGAGTATATCAGCAACCACTCAACTTACAAACACGCTGTCAGCAGCATTTCATTCATCTAGCTGAGAGCTTTCATATGAGGCTAAGGACTTCTGTCTCTGTTATTTGGTTGTTGAGATATTTAGAACATTTTGAAAATTATATCTGTAGAAATTAATGTAATAAAAACAATTAATATCTAGTTATCTGCACTAGACAGAGGTCAAATATTAATGCAGCTGAGTTTACCATTGTGTAAGCTTTAAGATCAAGTCTTTTATAACCTTGTACATAGCATGGTTTTGGAATTATTGATAAACATATGAACAAGCAATATTTGACACCTAGAGGCGTCAGTAGGAGTTAACTGCACATGAACCTGGAGGTGTCACTCAAATGTAATGAGTTAAAACAAAGTCTGTATCTTATATGTATTGTTGTTTTGCTAATTATTTATAGGTAGCTTGCATTTTTCATATTTTGCTTAACCTGTTATGACAAAAATATTGTTTTTTTATGGTGAATCAATTTCAACATGTTATCTTGTTACAACTACTGAACTAACTTCAGATTAAAAGTTAACAAAGGTATACTAAAACAATTGTCTTGTATTTTCTGACAAACTACCTACCAGCTTCTCTGCTCCTTTTACATGTTTGTGACTCACTTTTTTGTCCCATCCATCAGCGATGCCACCTTTTGCTATTTAAACATGTCACTTTTCATACCAGTCCATCTTCTGACCTCCTCATTTACATCTGATTTTTTGTTTAGGGCATTTTCTTTCCCTTTCTTTTTTGCTGACAGTATGCCTACTTACTGGCAATGCTATTGTCTCTTTGTTCACAAACTTCTTTGATGGCTGACTGTTCAGTAGTGTTCTTTTAATTTGAAGTTGCTCAGATATTTATTAATTGCATAAACCTGCAGGCCTACTCACCTACTAAGTACTGCTTCTCAACTCCAGAGAAAAAAGCATCTTGCAGGATACTCTTCTGAAAACATACACATTACTGCAAGTTGTTTTCATTAAAATGCCATTAGTTCTAAAGCAGAAGAATATTAGTCAAACAGCGCTTAAGTTATAATTTCCTGTCCCCTTATTAGTGTTGCAGGAGTTACTCTTCATGACTTTGCCCTGTTGTTCTGCTATAACATTTGCAGACTCACAACTCATAACTTCCTGCAATCATCAATGACTTCCCTGCAACATATTTCCATCTTGTACATACCTTGTTCTGTTTCAGTCAACTGTCACTGCTAAACAGCATCCCTTCCACTGAAGGATTAACCAAATTATGCTTTTTTTTTTTTTTTGTTAACTGGGTAAGCCACTGGGTACAAGTGTCCCTTTTCCGGTGTGCCCCAGGAGCACTCTCTTGTTAAGTGACTTGTTTAGAGTCACACAGTAGGGAAATAGATGTGGAAGGAATGAAACTCTGTACTCCTGACTACAAGAAGCAGGTTGTTAAAATCTCAGAGGCTTAATCCCGTGCACCAACTACCAGCCAATGCTTGTTACAGCATTAAGTATAAAAGGTGTAATGAAGGCATGAAAATGTAAAGTCCCAACAGCAGTTAGTTTAAGGGGAAAATGGAAAATTAAGTAGGACAAAAATACCTGGTACACTGAGTAAACATTTTTTACCTGATCACTTGGTACATTATCAAAAGTCTGTGTACATTCCTGGTGCAATGTCATGTATTTACCTGTATCTTTGGTTTGTCCATGCCTGGACTTATAAAACACAACACACACCTCCAAGACATCCCAGTCCACCTAAAATAATCTACCCAAACCCAAATGTATACCTAGTTTAAATGAATAAAGGTAAAATAAACACACACGCATACACATATATTGACTGCATTTCCCATTCACTTCAGTATAAAAAATAAATAACTTCACATGCTGCATGCTCAAAATATTCCCTAAACAACACTTCCTATGTAAATCTAGAAATGGCTTTTGTTGTTATTAAAATGAAAAAGGTCATAATATATACAAGTAAAAATGGACAGCACAGTGGTTCAGCGGTAGCATTGTCACCTCATAGGAAGAGGTTCTCTGGTTCTATTCTTGGCTGAAGTGCCTTCTGTATGGAGTCTGATTAAATAGCTAAATAATTAAAATATAAAAGTAACAAAGCTGGCCTAACACACTGCAGTAGTAAAGCACATAAAATAAATTTAGACAAAAACAATTTAAAAATACATTCAAACTAGAGTAAAACATTACAACAAAACCCTCCTTTCATAAAAACCTGTGGAACCTACCTAAACATTTATCAAATAGACAAGTTAGACAAGTACCAGTGTCCACTGAAATAAATGGAAAAACAGGAAAAATAGATAAACATAATACATGGATTTTTCGTCTGTGCAGTGAATGAAATATCTTGTACTTTATTACCCACCAGACCCTACCACATATGAAATGGACTTAATACAAAACAGTTAGATCAGCTAACAAGGGTATGAAAAACATAAATTAAGTTAGCCCATGAGAAAGGGTACATAATTTCCACTTACATTTGTTAGCATGTACTAATGCCTAGTGTGATGTACATGGCTTGCTTTGTTTTATTGTATATACAATGTGGCTTATGCTTATGACTTAGTATATTATTAAAAATGCTAATATATGCTGGGCTATTGACTGAAGACATACTACTGTACATCCAAGCTTGCAAGATCCTCATCCAAAGGGCCCATGACTTGCTTCATCCTTAGTGTATATTTATACCTGTTGTATTATATATAGATATCCTGCGGTTTTGAATCTCTTATATCTTACACTATACTCACACATACACCTCTTACTGTAATTTGTAAAAGAAATTATAATATAGCACTGTTCACTTACATGTCCATAGTTACTGCCCACTTACATGCACATAGTCATTTTGTATCTGTACTTCATTGGCTAAAGTGATCAAAATATTAGTTGCCCTACCAGTTGCTGACCATGACACTATCCACTTAGTTCTGTATCACTGTAGCACTGGTTTAGAAAAGGGCACAGTGCAGCAGTTGTTCTCCTTGCACTCAGTCAATACAAAGATGTGCACTAGCAAAGGATTTCACAAACCAAACACCTCAAGCTGAGAATCATTGTCTGCTGGCTTGAACATTCTATGCATTACTCACAGCTGGTTCTGCAGTTATCTACAAAATACAACTTTTACAGATGAAGGCAATGGTTCATTCTCTTCTACAGTTTCTGACTGAACTGGGTCCTTTAAGGATCTCTGAAAGGGATCACTCTGGTCTTCCTGTCTAGAGAGGAACTATTTTTCTTTGTCTATAGAAGTATAATTACTCTCTACATAGATTATATAGTCTTTCATTATGTTTAATTATTAAGATCAATAATTATTATTATTGTTCCACAGTTGATACTGCCTCAGCTACTTTAATAAATGATATCATTGTTTGCAATGGGCTCTAACCATTCAAACAAATAATGTAAGGGGAAACCAAAGCCATCTTGTTTGGTACTTCTCTAAACGAAACTATGGTGAACTTCTATGATTCACAAGTTCTTTTATCCAGTGGGAGGATGGTATACTTCAAAACTGTTGTGTTCAGTTGATGGGCACCTTTTTTACTATTTATTTAGAATATAGATAAGAATATGCATGTGTACCTGGTATGTTGGATTTGGTAATACAACTGTCATGTATTTTATGTATAACGTTACATTTCCTTGTACTTCATTATGTTCGATTTATTAATGACACAATATAACAGGAAAAGAGGAAGGCCTAAGATAAGGTTTATGGATGTGGTGAGAGAGGACATGCAGGTGGTTGGTGTGACAGAGCAAGATACAGAGGACAGGAAGAAATGGAAACAGATGATCCGCTGTGGCGACCCCTAACGGGAACAGCCGAAATAAGATGATGATATATAAGAAATATAAAGTATTTATTATAGGTGCAGTACCTCTTAATAGCCAATAGATGGTGTCATATGCCTCTTGTATTCAAATGAGAAACCGAGGCACTGTGATGGATTCAAGTTGTTTATTGTATATAAACGGGTTCACTACGGAAGACCGAACGCCCATATTACTGACACTCGGAATCCCGAGACCAGAACACCGAAAGACCAGATGATTGCAAGACCAGAAGCGCGAATTTCATAATCCCAATGTTCGGAGATTTTGAGTCAGTGCTTCTGGTGTTGCGGTTCAGGTAAGTATGTTTGTGTAAGTGTGTTTGTGAGGGGCTTTAGTGTGTGTTGTGACTGTGGTGTGTGTGTGTGAGGGACTGTAATGTGTGGGTGTGAGTTTGTCTTGTGTGTGTGTTTGTGCAATCTCAGAGTTAGACTATTAAAGTAGGGGGGTGTGAGGGGTGAAGCCCCCCACATTGGGGGTTGCAGGGGTGCTTGCCGCCCTGCTTAAATATAGTGTAAGTTGATTGTGGGGGGAAGCTGTGTGTTTGTGTATGTGTGTACTGTATGTGTTTCAAACGTTCGCGATTTTGAATTTCGCGCTTGTGGTCCGTCGGTCTTGTGGTCTTTCAGGTATTTGGTCTCGGGTGTATGTGTGTCGGTATTGTGGGTTTTTGGTAATGTGTAGTGAACCCATATAAACACATCAGGAGCTGTAACTGCAACATATACTTAAGCTAACTGACTTGACTCCTTACTTCAAACACATGCACACGTGCATCTCCATTCATGCCTGAACTCACTCTGAGTATACAAAATGTCACTGATCTAGCATGCGCTCAGTAACTTATATGCACATGCTATCTAGCTACAGTGGCTTACTAGGTACAATATACACAATGATCTACAGATGGTTAAGAGTTTGTGTGCTAGCAATGGCTTTACTATCTGAGTTTTATTCAAAATGTATTAATTTAAATTGTATACATACCAAATATTCTTTTGTGACATTGATTTCTATATCATCAGTGGCAAGCATGTTGTTTTTTCTTTTTATTATTTATATGCTTGCATGCTATTATTTATGTTCATGAGTCCATTGTCAATATTTGTATCCTTTATTTCTATTTTGTATCCAATATAGTGCATTATTTTTCTTTACTGCATTTTTTATTATTAATTGTTTATTTTAAGCTTGTAATTATTTATTGCTTTGAGTGAGACTTGGTCATGTGAGTCTATTTCTTATTTAAGCAATGTGATCAACATGATTAATTAGATGCACACTAAAGAGGCCATTCAGATGAAATCTGTCGTCATTTTTGTTTTTGAACCAATAAACTGTTGATGGAGTGACTACTTCTCATGTTGGATTTGTTTTTGTATCTCTTTCTCTGTCTGTTATATATATATATATATATATATATATATATATATATATATATGTGTGTGTGTGTGTGTGCGTGTGTGTGTGTGTATATCTGTCTATAGGATACAAATATACACTCACATTAAGTGACAAAACATATACTCAAAGATTAGACAAGGCATACACGTAATAAGAATAGCAGGAATGCTATATATGTGCAGAATGTATAGTATGGTATACTGTCTCCCTATACTCTTCTGAAGCATGGGGCCTTGTGTTGTTACTCACACTGCTTTCAGGTATTAGCACTATTCATATGGAAGTGCATAGGCTGCAAAGAAGTTCTCTCCCCTTTCCCTCTGTCCATCTTGTGAAACAATATCTGTAGTGCAGTGGTGCAGTTTGCTTTACTGAGTACCCTTCCTTACTGCCTCACTCTCACCCATTCCTTTCAGTGCTATCCTTGCATTTCTCAGAATATTGCATTTTCTCTTAGGTATGATGATCTCAGACATGGTATATATAAGTTGGGGGGGTTGTGAGGGGCTTGCACCCCTGATAAAATCAAGTTTAAAGAAGAAGAGTGATGTTTGAGATTTGCTCTTCTCCTATTTCTGATCTTTTTTTTGTTTTGTTTTAGTCTGTTGGCATTCAGCTTTATGAGTGTCAACATTTCAATAGTGAGCTGAAGGAGAGCATCGTCTCCTAGTACACAGAAAAGAATACATTTTTTGTTTGGGTGTTTGCTTTTGACAATATATGAAAAAATGAGTACACTTCATCAATGCCATTTTTTGTTTTGTTTTACATGTTAACTTACACAAATTCAGGGATGCAGTGCATTGGACACAAAGTCACATTATGGAAACCAAACACCTGTCATACAATATCTAAATTCATGCCAGAATCACTGCAGGTTTACCAAATGGTCCAAAGGCACTGTCTCACTGCATCGTCTGATTGATTACTTGGTGTCTCTTCAGAAATAGGTGCAGCAGCATTTACTGTTATGTCAATAAGTCATAAATGAGGGGCTCAGAAACTCTAGATGAGTATTTAAACCTTGAAATATCCTTCTAGACATTGCATTTCACTTGTGTATACATGCTAAAGATTAAAAAAAAAAGAAATACTCAGTGCTATGTTGTGGGCTTAAAAAATAAAAATTTACCAAAAGAGGGCATCTAAAATCCTCTAAATGCATAAAATAATAACAATGAAAGTATGCATGTGTTTTTAAAGTATTGAAAAGCGATTCCCCACAGGTGGACAAAATACAAAACTGTGTGTATGTATTCATTAAAGATAAACAGTTATTGCACTGTATGGCTGAAAACTGTTGTTTCTTACCTTTGAACACAAACTCTGTCCCCCCAAGTACTTTATTTGAGTGGACTCCTCTGCTGTAGCGTCCCATGGCATAGATGGTGAAGGCAGGATGCTTGCAGATGGGATCAGAGTAGTGGTAATAGTGTCCCTCCCAGGTGTTGTTATTGTCATGGAAGATGAAATGTCTTGTCAGGAAAAGAACTTCTGGTCTGACCTCACATTGTTGGCTCACCCACTGGCCATGCAACCCAATTGTTAAGTCAGCCTTAGGGGGCAATATAGGAGGATGGTGTTCATCTGAGCGGTAGATAATTCTGCACGCTATGCAGTTATGGTCGTGGTTCTGGGAAAGAAAAACACAATATGATTATGTTAGACTAACTCAACATTTACTCCTTTGGTTTTATGATTTTAATAATGATAATTCATAATAAACACGCAAGATGACATTCTAAAGTCCTGAGCAATAAACAAAAACAGAAAACAGTTTGTGGTGCTTATATCAAGCAGCTGATTTAATTAATATAAACATCATGACAAAAAAAAAAACACAGGCATGGCATATGTTGGTTCTTTGGTTGCATAAATATAAGAGATTTTGACAAGTGTAAATATATTATTAAAATGTGATAGTTTTGTCTGTCTATGCAAGATAAAATCCAAACAATCCAACGTGTATCTGTGCAGCCAGTAAAATAACTAAACAAATCAAAAGAAAAGGCTCATGTAGTGTCTTTAAGCTGAGCAACCGAATTCCTTAGAATGTGAAAGATCAGTCCACAATAGTAAGTTCGGCATATACTTCTCAGAAGTACAGGCAAACGCATGAGGACTATGGCTAACCAAGTTCACCGATGACTCCAAACTGGGAGCCATAATTTACTAAATGCCAAAAAATGCATAGTCATCCCGTTTGGGAAAAACAAAACACCCACGAATTACCACATAGGTGGCAGCCCCTTAATACAGAAGAGGTAATAAGAGATCTGGGAACCCAGGTAGATAGTAATCTCTCCATTGACAATCATATTGCCAAAGTAGTTAGGAAATCCTTCTATGTGGCCCATCTAATTACTAAAGGGTTTGCATCTAGAAATAAAGAGGTTATAGTGTCCCTCTACTCGTCACTCATCCGACCCATCATAGCGTACAGTGCCCCATTTGGGATGTACCTCACAAGACACTTCTAACAGCTGGAGTGACCACAAAAGTACTTCACCAAGAGAATTACTGGCCTCAAACATATGTCCTATGTAGCCAGACTGAAAAAAAACTCCGGCTGTACTCAGAGGTGATCTCTGTCTGACTTACAAAGCCATGTCCAACTCAGAATTGATGGACATGCTCCACCTAAAGAAATCCAAGTCACTGCGAGCCACCCACTCTAGTGAGATAAACCTCGCCACAACAATAAATAGAACATGCTGGAGGGATAGATTCCTGTCACAGAGACTCCCCAAGCTTTGGAACAAAATTCCAGACTACATTAGGCAGAGTCCCTCACTAACACTCTTCAAGAGAAACCTTGACGAGTGGATGGGTAACAGAAAATACACCCCTGGGATCATTTCATTGGTTCTGCTTGACAGAGGATCAGTTAATCAATGGGGCAGTGAAAGCCGACACACTCTGGCTAGGCTTATAAATGGCCTCAGGCAGACAGCCTAGTACCTACCTATGAACACAAAATATATGGCTAAGTGCTTTCGTCCCTCTAAAAATACAGGACTTAAGCAGAACCAATTATTTCCCACCATTCAAAATTTTGAATAAAAATCCAAGTATGTCACATGCACCACTTTATCCAATCCTATTAAAACTATTCAAAATTAAACAAAACATTAAAACTACCATAGAGGAAAGTATAAAACCCTTGTGTGTAATAAATATAAAAATTACTGTGCTATAAAACAGGCAATTGTGGCAAAACAATGCAGATGAATTTTAAGACTGAGGTGATGGATAATTGGTCATTAATGCTGAGTCCAAAAGATGACCCCAATCATGGATTGCAAAACCAATTCCTCATATACCAGCTTAGTCTCCCACGGGCCACCCTAATATCACAGGGGACAATCTAATATCCCAAATGAGAACTTTGCCGAATTGCATTTCAGTGTATGTTTGTAAAGTGCATTGTGGCTGTTACCTTTACCTATGACATAAAAATGTTCATACATTCATATAGTCTTCCCTACATAAAGTCTGGAACCAACTTTTAAAAAAGCAATTACCCAATGTCAGGGAAACTTTATGTGGGAATCCGTCAAACGTGTACACCTCCTGCTCATACACAAAAGGGCACTGATCCTAAGGCCCACATTTCTGAGATCTCCCATGGTGTTAATTTTCATAACCACCAGGTGTTCCAGAAGACTTTTACAATTCCTGCCAGTCTTATATAGAAAGCTGGGTCTCTTTCCCAATGTAGAAAATACTTCATTCACCTTCAAGATGTTCCAGTTTTTAAAAACTATTCCTTTGATTTTCTTGGATATTTATAACACACTAGGGTTTTATACTTTCCTCTATGGTGGTGTAAATGTTTTATTTAATTTTGAATAGTTTTAATAGGATTTGATTAAAGTGGTGAATGTGACATACTTGGATTCTTATTCACATTTTTGAATGGTGGGAAATAATTTGTTCTGCTGAAGTCCCGTTTTGTTAGAAGGACGAAAGCGCTTAACTATACATTTTGTGTTCATTTTTGAGTATTAAAAATCTCATTTTTTACTATTATGAACTGATCTTTCACATTCTAAGGAATTCAGTTGCTCAACTTGAAGACACTACTTTAGCCTTTTCTTTTGATTTGTTTATGCAAGATGTCAGGTCTATATCAGCTCATCGAAAACTTACTGCATCCAATCTGAATTCATCAACTCCAATACATTGAATGGCATTTCTGCAAACATTCACATCTTTACCAGGGAAAGGAAGCACTTGGCCAACACCACAACTTCGTCCTTTTCCTCAATGTAGCACGATCTTGATGTTGGTATATATATATATATATATATATATATATATATATATATATATATATATATATATATAGTTAGGGGGTGTGGCGGTGCAGCCCCCCCATTGGGTGTTGTGGGGGGACAAAGCCCCCCAGTTGGGTGGATTTGTTATAGTATGGAGTGTGTTCTGGTGTGGTGCTGGAGAAGTGCTTCCTTTCCCTGGTAAAGATGTGGACATTCACAGAAATGCCATTCGATGTATTGGGGTTGATGAATTCAGATTCTATGCAGTCAGTTTTCGATGACATGACATAGACCCCAAAATGTTATACAACATTGCAGCAACAGATGGCATGTGTACTGCAAATCAGGCTTTAACCATTCTGGATTAGTTCTTCACTCTTTCTTTCTTTTTTTTTTTTTTCAGTAGCTCATCTGGTATGTATAATCCATAGATAATTGGCTAAGATTCACCAGTTTCTGAGTATCTGAGCAAATTTATTTATTTATTTATTGGCATTTGTTAACTGGGAAAGCCCACTGGGCAAAAGACCCATTTTCAGTGGAGGCCCAGGGAGAAACCAATAAGAAGCAAAAATTATACAGTTTGATTAAAGATCTGGGGAATCGGCTCCGCAGTTTAAGACAAAACAAGTACCACAGAAAAGTACAGTTGTGTAAACTTACCATAAATGTAGATGTTCAAGTGTATTCACTGCTGCAGTCATCACACTTGGGTTATCTGCCTGCAGGTAGCCCTCAGTCGGCCCGAATACCAGAGTCTTGGTATTTCTGCATTGGATGCTGTTGCCCATCCATGACGTCAGGTCATCAGGGGTATAAAACATGCAGCCGACATCATTACATCAGTTTTTCTTGCCCCAGATGTCAGGAGCCCCCAAAATAGGAAGCAATCAAATGATGTCGAACACCTCCAGTAAAAAGTAAATACCATTTCCATAAGATATGGTCAAAAAAGAGGATAGGTAGAAAGTATAGAAAGACAGGGGGCTGGAGGGAGGGTAACCAGGACTGCAACAGTGAATACACTCGAACATCTACATTTATGGTAAGTGTACACAACTGTACTATGTTCTTCGTGTTTCACTGTTGCAGTCATCACACTTGGGTTGATTCCCAAAGCTGAGGAAGGGTGGAGGCAGTCAAGAAGTAGTAGGGCTGGCTAGCAGGCCTTGTAAGACTGCTGAGGCAAATCCAGCTCTGGATTTGGAAAAGATAGGTAAGTGGTAATGCTTGGTGAAGGTGTGTACAGAACTCCAGGTTGCAGCTTCCAGGATGTCCCTGGTAGGGACTCCCCTGAGAAAAGCTGTAGAGGTTGAGTGGAATGAGGCCTGATCCCCTGTGGGGTAGGTTTTCCATGGTGTTTGTAGCAGAAATGGATGCAGTGTGCTATCCATTTAGAAATAGTTTGTTTCGAAATGGCCTTGCACTCTGCCCCTGTAGCAAAGCTGACCAGCAGCTGGTCAGACATTCTGAAAGGTTTAGTCCTGTCAAGGTAGAACGTGAGCTGTCTGTGCACATCCAAGGAGTGCAGGATCCTTTCCCCTTTATTCTGAGGATTAGCAAAAAAAGTTTGCATATGGATGGATTGGTTTAAAGCCACACTGGATACCACCTTGGGCATAAAATATGGGTTAGTCCTGAGGGAAACCTGTCTGCATGGAAGATAATGAAGGGTTCCACAGCCATAAGGGCCTGTAACTCAGACACTCTTCTTGCTGAAGTGATGGCTAGCACTAAGGCTGTTTTCCAAGAGAGGAATTTTAACTCTGCTGCAGCAGCAGGCTCAAAAGGGGGAAGCGTGAGCTTCTCTAGTACAAAGTTAAGGTTCCAGGCAGGAGTGGGAGCTCTCCTTGGGGGTCTTAAATTGTTAGCTCCTCTCAAGAACTGTTTGATCAGAGGGTGAGAGAAGAGTGGTGGCTCAGTGTTGTAATGAGCTGAGATGGCAGAGGCATGAATCTTAATTGATGAGAAGGAGAGGCCTTTGTGGAGCAGCTCTGCTAGGTAATCTAGGATTTGAGGCAAGGAGATCCTTCCCTTGAGACTGGCTCCAAGAACAGTATCTATTCCACTTTTCTGAATAGGATTTCATAGTACTGGGCCTCCTGACCTCAAGGATAACATCCAGCACCTGTTTGCTGAGGGTTGCTGGTGATATATTCAGGGAATAAGCCAGGCTGCCAGGTTCAGGGTTTGCAGCTGAGGATGCAACATCTGTCCCTCCTGCTGGGACAGCAGAGAGGGGTCTGCTGTAGGTGCCAGGGTGGCACTGCTGTCAGACTGCATAGGAGTGGGTACCAGTGCTGGCGTGGCCAGTCTGGTGCAATAAGGATTGTCCTTGGCCTGTCCTGTTTGATCTTGAGGAGTACCTTTGGAAGGAGGGGCAGAGGGAGAAAGGCATAGATTAAGAGGTTTTCCCATGTGAAGGCTAGGGCATCCACTTTTCAAGCTTGGTTGTGGGGAATTCTGGTGCAAAATTTGTTTAGTTGATGGTTTTGGGGGGATGCAAACAGGTCCACCTCTGGTGTCCCCCACCTGTGTATTAGAAGTTTGAATGAGTATGGTTCCAGTTTCCACTCATGTGGGTCCATTAGATTTCTGCTTAAGTTGTCTGCCAGTGAATTGTTTTGCCTGGCAGGAATTGAGCTTGCAGGTGCACTTGGTTGCTTAAGGCTGTGTTCCACAGAATCATGGCTAACCTGCAGAGTGGGTAGGAGTGAGTTCCCCCCTGCTTGTTTATTGTACCACATAACTGTGGTGGTGTCTGTCTTTATCAGGAGTTGTCCTGGCAGGATAAGATATTTGAAGGCTGTCAGTGCATTCTGTACAGCTAACATTTCTTTTTGATTGATATGCAGGTGAATTTGTCCTGGACTCCATTTACCTTGAATGCATTTGCCTGCCATGTGAGCACCCCATGCATAGTCTGATGCATCTGTTGTCAGAGTTTGGATGGGGGGGGGGGTTGTGAGAAAGGGAGTCCCTTGTTGTGGTTGCAAGCCTCTGCCCACCAAAGGAGCTCTGTCTTTAGGCAAGGAATGATAGGAATCACTGCTTCCAGGTTCTGGGAATGTTGACACCAGAGACTTTTTAATTACCATTCTTCATATGCAGTTTTGCATATGGAATCAGTAGAATACATGAGGCCATGAACCCTAGGGCTTGCAGTATTTTTCTTGCAGATAGCTGGGTTTGGGTGGGCAGTAGTTTGAAATAAGTTGTCAAATAAACCTGCTTTTCTGGAGTGAGGAATGACATCTGGGAAGTTGTGTTCAAGCTTGCTCCCAGGAATACAATCTTTTGGCTGGGTACCAGATGTGATTTCTTTTCATTGATGGTATACCTCAGAGAAGTTAGGAGTCTCTTTACAAATGTGAAGTGCTGAAGCAGCAATTCCTGACTGTCCGTCTGAATCAGGTAATCGTCCAAGTATGGGTAAATTTGAATATTTCTCTGCCTGAAGTAAGCAACGGCTGGAGCCAGGCACTTTGTGAATACCCTGAGTGCAGTAGATAAACCAAAGGGAAGTGCAGAGAACTGATAGTGCATAGAGCCTGCCCTGAAACGTAGATATTTCCTGCAAGATTCCCTTATGGGGATGTGCAGATAAGCTTCTTTTAAGACTAGGGTGACAAGCCAGGAGTCCTTGGCTAGCATGGAAGGAGCTGCTGGAGTGTAAGCATTTTGAATTTTGGCACCACTAGGAAGGTGTTTAGGGTTGACAGATCCAGAATAGGGCACCAAGAGTTCTCTTTCCTGGGCACCAGGAACAGCCTGGAGTAGAAACCCTGTCCCCTTTCCTCTGTTGGCATAGGTTGAATAGCCCTGATACTGAGAAGAGAAAGTCCTTGCTTTTGGGCCTCTGTCCACTGGTTTGGAGGGAGGTCTGGCAATCCGCTTGGGGTTGGCAAAGAGTGGAAATAGAATCTGTATCCCTGGGATACAATGTTTAAGACCCATCGGTCCTGGGTACTATACTCCCAGTTTTTTGCATGCAGGGCAAGTTTTCCTCCTAGGGGTGCAAATACTTGGGCATGGCTGGGAAGGGTTAAGGACAAGTCGTTGTGAACTTTTTCCATAGGGGGTAGCTTACCACTCCCAGTTTTTGAGGAGGGAGCACTCCATTGTTTAGATCTGTGCATACCCTGAAACTAGTCTTTGTGGTCTGTTGCCTCTGGGTTTGGGCTGAGAAGGTCTGGAAGAGACTGGAAAGGACCAACTTTTTGAAGGCCAATGCCTACTGAATCTAGGTGGCTGTACCTGTAAGAAATATTTAACAGTTTTCATGGATTTAGCTTTTTCTTCCATCTTTTTAAGAACTTCTTTTGCTTTAGAGCCAAACAAACATTCTTGGTTTAATGGAGCATCAAGTAATTTTGCCTTGACATGGTCTGGCAGGATTTGTTCCTTCAGCCAAACATACCTTCTCAGAACAGACCCAGTGACAGCAGCCCTGCAAGATGCTTCTAAGGCATCAAAACTACACTGCAAAGTATGTTTACCAACTTGGTTTGCATAATGCATTAAGTCTTGTAAGTCCTTATTTTCTGTACAATCAGGAATCAACAGCATTTTTTGTTTAATTAGATAAATAATATGCTGCTGGTACTTCAACATGTGAAACTGGCAATTTAAAGCCCTGATGGCAAGAGTTGCAGAGGTATATACCTTCTTACCCCATCTGTCTAGAGCCCTAGAATCCCTGTCCAAAGTGGTAGGGTTTTTGGCTGTAGAAGCCTTAATACCTTTAGGTCCCTGGGAAATGGTCTCTGGATCCGCAGTGGGATTTTTAAAGAAACATTTGTGAGAGTCAGGTACTCTGTAGTATCTGTCAGGCTTTCTAGGAGCAGGTGGTAAAGTATCAGGTGTAAGGATGGATTCCATGAAGACATCATCTACAATATCCAGGACAGGGGGTATAGCTAGAGGCCTGTGCTGAGGCAAGTCTAAAAATTCCCTGAGTCTCTTTTTGGACTGTGGGTAGTCCTGGCATTCCCAGTGGAAATGCTCTCTTAGGGTATGCAAGTTTTCACCGAAAGAAAGGTCCTGGGGGGGGGGCTAAGGGAATTGACTCCTCTACATCTGAGTCCTCATAGGAAGATAAGGGTATGTCCTGGTAATCATAGGGGTCAGAGTCATCAGACTCATGGTCTGAAGAATCAGAAGTAAAATCAATTCTTTGTCTTTTAGAGGAGGAAGGCTAGCTTCCCCTAATTAAAGTAATAAGGTCTTCAGCCATTCTAAGTATTTGCTTCTGTGACATGGGAGCTTGAGAATGTGCTTTGGTCGCCGGTTTCCTAGGCGTAGTGCAAACTCTGGGCCTGAGAAATTTGGTAGATTTAGTCATTAACGAAGTAGTCGGTTTAATACGAACATTGGAAGGTCTGAATACACCCTCAGAAGCCGGTGCCTGCACAGTGGCTCTGGACCCATCCAAGGTAGAGACATCTACAGGTTCCATAGTTGAAGAAGCATCTCGCAGCATACTGGACTCCGAATGGGTCTCAGTAGAGGCCTGCGAATCTGTAGAAGCAGGTAACAGGGGCTGCAAAAGCGCCTTACTGAGTACCGGCGGACTGGCGACTAGCTTAACAGAAGCGTTGTCAGCAGTTTTGGACCTATGCGGTCTATCTCTGTCTTTATCTTTGTGTTCTTCAGAAGGTCGGTAGTAGGATGGCTTACCAACGCCATTTCAGAATACGGAGAACGAGAGTGAAAGAATTTAGAGACAAAAATAGCCTGACAATGAATAGTTCGGGCATTGAACAAGGCACAAAACTAACAGCAAGGGAAGTCATGGTCTGGGCCTAAATAGGTGACGCAGTAAGAATGAAAATCTCTGTGTGGTATTTTCTTTCCACAGGCAAGACAATTGTTAACTTTTTGTGACATCAGTTAGAGCAAAAAAAAAGGATCCCCAACGGGGTACTTAGCTTCAGAAGACTTCAGGTTTGAAACACGAAAAATGAAAATTTCAGGTAGCTGCCGACTGGCACTTGCAAACTGCTTCTGCCTTGGGCTCCTGCGCGGCAAGAAAAGCTGAAGTAATGGTGTCAGCTGCATGTTCTATACCCCTGACGACCTGACATCATGAATGGGCTACAGCATCCAACGCAGAAATCCCAAGACTCTGGTATTCGGGGCGACTGAGGGCTACCTGCAGGCAGATAACCCAAGTACTTGCACCCCTTGACTGCAACAGTGAAACATGAAGAACATCTACATAATTGTAAACAGATGTTATACAGACTAATATACAAGCATCATATCACAGGTAAATCTATATCACAGAAATTAGGTCTTCTAGTCACTTGAATAGATTGAAATAAGAGGTGTTAGAATTCAGGATTTTTGTTTAACAGGTTATGTAATTAAGGGGGCTTACATTGTATACCACATGCACAGCTTGGATTTTGTAAAAAATAGGTTTTTAGTGCAGCTTTAAAGGGCTTTAGGAAGTCTAGTTGGGTAATGGTAGAGGGGAGGGTATTCCATAGTTTGGCTATGTTGCAGAAGTTTAGGCATTGTCCTGCTCTCTTGTTGGGTTTGGCTACACTTAGTAAGATTTTCTCTGAAGAGCGGAGAGATACAGTAAGGTATATATGTGTAAGATGGATTGGAGAGCAGGGCAGCTATCAGGTTGGAAAATTAATTTATGGGCCATAGTTTTTCGAGTAAATTGGAGATAGTGGTGGAATTCTAGCTAGAACAGGTTTGAGAGAGCGGTACAGTGGTGTCAGTGGTTAGACAAGTTAGATGCAAATTTTGCTATGTTATAGTAGCATTGTTGTAGCTTACTAGTAAGAGATGTATAGAGGTTGGTGAAAATGGGGCTCCCATACGTAAGGGATGGAATAAGCAAAGTATTTGCTAGTTTGATCCTAGTTTGATCAAAGTCGAGTTTGTGTCGATATAATTTGCCTAGTTTGAAGGGGGTTTCTTTACTGTGTTCAGTACATATTGTTCAAAGGAGAATTTGTTGTCGATAATAATTCCTAGAAGTTTTGCAAATTGTACCTGTTGGATTACAGTTTTGTTATGGGAGAGAATTTTGAATTCTGTAGTTGGAGGTTTTGATGAGAATAGTAACAGTTTAATTTTTTTGGGGTTAAGCAATAATTGAGAGTCATTCAGCCAGGTTTCTATAGAGGAGAAGGCATCTAGGGCGATTTTCTGGAGGTTGGCGAAATTATTGGAGGATGAGATGATAACTGAATCATCTGCATACTGAATTAGTATTCTGTGCTGGGAGGCTTAATTTACATCATTAATGAATATATTAAAAGTAGTGGTCCTAAAATGGATCCTTGTGTGAAGTGGGGTAAATGGATTTTTTTTTCCCCAGAAGGGGGAAATATAATTCAGTAATGGAGCGATTGATAAGAATGCTGACTGGATAGGCAATCGCCTTGGCTACTAGTTGTAAGTAATCTTAATGTTCCAAATGTTAATTGACTGTAAGCATGTTTGCTATTGCTTTGATTTGCTGCAAGGCTGACACTAAAAATGACGGCAAGAGTTAGTATAGTTAGTTGTTCTTGCAAAAGAAGTTGGATAGAAAAGACCAGCTTTACTTTAATGAGTAACCCTGAAAGCAGGTATTTCTGCTTAAAGCAGGACAAGCAGTTTGTCTGGGAGTGGCTGCATTCATCAGTACATGTGACTTATTCAGATAGGGTGAAACAATATTTTAATAAGAAATCATTTAAGTAAGGGAAGTAAATAGTGTGGGAAGAAATAGCCAGTGAATTGTTAAGGCTAGGCTTGTATTGGCCCTAGGGCCGATAGCCTAGTACCAACCTATGAACCTAAGTCTAACAGTGACAGAAATCTTCTAGAGAGGAAAGCCACCGCTACCTCATTCACAAAAGAAAGTGTCACAAAAATAATCGCGGACATCCAAGATGGCCAGAGTTGTAGGACAGAATAAGAAACACTTCTAAATTCAGAAAGGACTGACACCTAGTGACAACACTGAACATCCTTGCAGTTTTCTGTCTGAGAGGTGAAATAAAGAAGTAAGAAAAAAATACAGACATGCTTGGTCTACTATCAGTGCTTGGAAAAATATATATTATTCTTTCTAAAGAAAAAAAATGCAAACTATACAGAACTCATTGTAACAGAGCAATATCAGTATGGAATTCACAACAAATAGTATGTTAACTGAAGGAAATGGATTAAAATGACTGGACAAAGATGTGAACAAGTGATGCCCCACACATGGACTTCAGCAACCCAACTGATGTATGTTAACAACTGTAATAAATCAGTTAAGTAGTTCAGTGTTTGTCTCTACGAGAGGGTCATTGTTAATGCAGCCACAGAAAGGGAAGACAATTTGCCAAAATGATGTGTACTTGGCTAGTTCTGTTAAAATGCTTAAAAGGAAACAGTGCAGATGATCTGAAAAGAAATCTATACCTCCTAATGGATGGCAAGATGTGAAACAGGGACTGCAGGCAGAGTGACATGGAAAAGCTAAGGCACTGTGGAAAAGCCAAGGAGGTGCTTGACAAGTGTTCAGCACTGGCCAAAAATGGGGCATTTCAGAGTGTTGCCTCTGTGGCACAGAGATATGAAACTCTGGATGCAACGCAAACAACCTGGGACCAGCTAGTGACATTGGGTCCAGCCCACTGCAATACCAGCACCTACTGGACAGAGAGGTACACGGCATGCAGTAAGAATCAGGGACATGTGCTTCGTTTTACCAAGCTAGAACTGTGCAATAGCCTTCAGGGAGTTAGGGAAGAAACATAGAGTCTTATACAAGAATGCAAAGCAGGCCCTTGTATCTGTGAACATGTACGGGGCACCTATCCTTACCAACCTTCAAGCCACTCTTAAAGCTAAACCTGCACCCTGCTACAATTAAATCTCCAAGTTTGCTACAAGCTCAAAATCATCCTCTCACCACTTTGACTTCTTACATTCCTTGAATTGGCTAGAGCTATCCAACTATCTCTAATTCATTCAACTCTCTACTACCCATAAACTCATCTTCAAGCCTTCTCAATGCCCCTTTCTCTCAATCCTTATCATGCACCTTGCTGACTGATCTCTCAGATCTAATAAACAGAACCTCCTCGAAGTGTATAAACCTTTATGTACTCCTGGCCAGTCTCTATTATCCTTCTCACTAGCACGGAAATGGAACTCACTTCCTCCCCACATACGAACTACCCAGAACCTCTCTGCCTTCAAGACCCTACTCCACTCCTATCTTTCTTCTACATGGGAGTGCTCCTGCTCCAACCCCTCCTAAACACCTCACTCTACTCACACTGCCCTCAAGCATATCATCTCAAAACACTATCTAACACTAAGCCATCCTGTTCTTCTCCTTCTGTCTCTTACAACTATCTACTCCCTTTTTTCTCTTTAAAAAATACAGGCTGTCTGCTACCCCATAAAACTTACTGTCTCACACTGGTTTAAAAACCTATGTCATCCTTTACAGTTCTGTTGCTTTTATATTGTGTATAACTGTGTAAAAACTCTGTTATTTTTGACACTACAATATCCTGTATTCATTTTTGTATTAAATTGCTGATATTTTTGTATGTATGTACATGGAGCTTTTCGCTCCGGGCCTCCATTGAAAAGGGGCTCATTCTGACCCATTGGATTTTCCCAGTTAACAAACTACAAATAAAATAAAATAAATGTCATTCACCATCTGTCCTTCTTTAGACAAGACAGCTGCTATTTGGGCAGTTGTGTTCTAAGAAAAAAAATGTCAAATTTCCTGAGATTTCAGGACAAAAACGTCATAACTTTTCATTAATAGTTGAAAAAAAAAAGTTATTTTCTACCTGAAACATCTTAATGCAATGTGGAATGCTAGAAACAAATCAAATTCTATAAAAGGCAGCTTTTATTTTGGAAAAAAAAGTAAAATCTGGTCTTTTGTATTGAGTGTGGGCATCGTTTCTCTTGAAAATTATACATTTTCAAAGAAAAGTCCTACTTTGGGCATCAAGGTGGTAAACCTAGGCCTGAGGACTGGAACTCACCACTGGCTGCCTGGATGATGGATGATGACTATCGGTCTGCACTCATTCGTGTAATAGAGAATGAATGGTCAGTGAAAGGGGTGATTGGATGGTGAACAGGAATGGGGATAAAACAGATATTAGAATCATGGCAGCTCATTCAACCTACATAAGCATAACATCATCTATCTGAGTACAGATCCTTACTTTTTATATCTGAAGTACAGTACAAAGTCAAGAATAATCAGGAACAAAAGCTCCAGATCAGGGACACATTAAATACTGACCTAAAAACTTGATAGAATAAGAGGACATTAATTAATTCGCATTTTCTAAAATAAAACATCTACAGCTGTAATGACTGTCATTATTTGCTTGTGGTACTTCCACTACCTTTTTGTCAAAAAAATCAGTTTTAAGAGGAATAAAAACAACATTTTTGGCCAAAAATAGGAACATCCGCAGAAAAACAAAAATTCAAATAAAAATAGAATTTATCCAGAACAAAACCCAAACTGAAATGTACACAACTGTGAAGTATTAAGAACTCCAAAATGAACAAAAATATGAAAGTGGGCATTCTGAATTACCTAAAGGTAGTCAAGCAACATGTAAAGGTATTATGAAGAGATTTGGAGGACAGGGAGAAAACATACCAGTAGAAACAATGATACTCATATGGTGCTATACCCAGAGTCTGTAAGATTCTGTTTGTAGCATATATATATATATATATATATATATATATATATATATATATATATATATATATTAATGGATCCTCTTCTGAAGCTCAAAATCACATATGATTGAAACTGATTTTCACGAGACGAAAATACCAAAATGTTGAATTCCTGAATGGCGAACATTTCCCAGGGTAAGTAGACACTTGCCCAATGTGACATTTCTCCACTGTAGTGCAAACCCATAATTGGTATATATAGTTAGGGGGGGGTGTGGAGGGTGCAGCTTCTCACATTAGGGAGTGTGGGGGCATAGCTCCTCACCTAGGTGTTTTTTTCTTTTTTTACTAAGGTGTGTTTTTTGTTTAATTCTGGGCAAGTGTTTACTTACCTTGGAAAAACTTCTTTCAGAAATTCAAGTTTTTGGGATTATCGTCCTGCAAAAATCAGTTTTGATTATATGGGATTTTGAGGTTTAGAAGCAGATCCATATATATATATATATATATATATATATATATATATATGTGTGTGTGTATATATAAGGCTTGAGTCTAAAAGACTTGTTTTCACTGTGACTTACTCCAGTGAAAACTTGCTATATAGATGGGCCTTAGACAGGATTAAGTCACTTACACTGGCAGAAGAGCCATAAAGCCGATAAAGTGGACTAATGATGATAAGAAAGTAATTATGTATTGTTACTATTATGCAAAAAGCCCAGAATTTCCAGACAGAAGATATACAAAATGATTAAGAGAGAAATTAGAGGAAAGAAAAATACTTCCGCAAGAAAAACTGTCAGGAGCTTCAAATGAAAATTTGTGCTCATTGATACAACAGATTTGTGAAAAACAGTATATAGGTCAAGAAACCTTGACTTATTTGGAAAAAGAAGCATCTGAGGAAGTGCAAAAATATAAACAACAAAACCAAGAGATATTTGAAAAGTATATAAAAGAAATATGGACATGGGAAATAAAGAGAGATTTGATATGGTGCAATATCTATGCAAAAGAAAAAGCCAAATTAATCAATGTGAAGAAGGCAGCCCCAAAGATATTCGAAGAGAAATACAGGCAAAGGCATCCAGATATGGAAAATTTCACAATAAAAACAATAACATCACAGACATGGAACATAAAAAAGAAGATTAGTAAAGTAGAAGTTAAAAAAAAATAGAAGCTGAAGTTATGGAGTGCCTGCGAAGTGAAGGATTTGGTGTTGAAGGCCTAGCACAGGTTACATCACAGCAGGATGGAGTGAGTCCCCACAGTAGGGAGAAACAGGAAGCTCAGGAGACATCTGAGGAAGCCATATGGACATGGGAAAGAAAAAGAGATTTAATATGGTGTAATAGTTATGCAAAGGAGAAATCAAAACTAACCAATACAAAAAGAGTAGCACTAAAGAGATTTGTCGAGAAATACAGACAAAGGAATCCAGACATGGACAACTTTGCAGTACAAAAAAATAAGAAGACAAAGAGGAAAAGTAGAAAGGGAGATTAGTAATGGAGAAGTTAAAGAAATAGAAACTGAGGTCATGGAGTACCTGCAAAGTGAAGGATTCAGTGAAGAAAATATAATTCAGAAAGCACCACAACAGGATAGGGTAATGGATATCCAAATTAAGGGGAAATCACTGGAACCAGAAGCAATTGGTCAGGTGCCATATGAAGCTAGACAGCAAAGAAAGGAACAGGAAACTATGGAAGCTATGATGCAATCAATGATGAGGAGTAATAGACCAGTGAGTTCCCATATGATAGAGCAACGGATGGCATGGGATGAAGTTGAAGAGAATGTGCCACAGGAAGATGGTATAGAATCTTCTATAGAATGCCCTCAGGAAATGGAAAACAATGGATGTTCCCTTAGTTTGGAAGAAAATGAGCTAAGAGAAGAGTTGCTTGATTTAATAGACATAGACAGATATATCAAGATCAGTGAAAGAAATACACTGCAGAAGGTTAATAAAACGCAAAAACTCAGAAGGTTGATAAAACAAATGAATACAGAAGTTAGGACTGTTTATAGAGACCCATGTGATATAACAAACGTAAACAGGATATATTACTATCCATGGTGGTGGTGCTGTGGTAGTGTTGTTGCCTCACAGCAAGACGTCCAGTTCGATTCTCAGCTAGAGCATTTTCTGTGGAGACATGCGTGGATGGGCGTACCTTCGTTGAAGGTTGTGTGTTAGGGCCAGCAACTCAGCATGTAAAAATCAACTGCCAATCATTAGCGGACCGGAGTTCTGCTGTGGCGACCCCTAACCGGGAAAAGCCGAAAGACACAACACAACAAATGGGATATATTACTGTGCAGCTAAATTAGTAACTGATAAAGTTCTACCACAAGAACACTAGCTAGTGAGGGAAAGGAAGGGGAGAAATTGAATACCATCATGGAAATATCGAATAGAGAAAACTATAAAGCAGTTAAGACAAGAAGTGTCACTGTTAAAAGATTATAGAAGAGAGAATAGATCAACAAAAATACTAAGAAAACTAGATGTGATGAAAGCAATGCGCAATATTAGAACAGACCAGGATCTATCATGCACTATTGCAAATAACAAACTAAAAATTTCAGCACAAGCAGAAAGACTTAGAAGATATGAAAATAAATTTAAAGGAAAAGTACAAAATAAGCAATTTATCGATGAGCCCAAAAAGTTTTATAGAGAACTGGGAAATAAGGTAAAAGGAATTGAAAGACTGCCAAAAAAAGAAGAAATAGATACATTTTGGAGAAGTATCTATGAAGATCCTGTGGAACATAACAAAGATGCTAAAAGTATAGAAGAAGTTAAAGAAAGAATAAGAGGTTCAAAGGTACAGGATATGAAAGGAGATGAAGTAACAGTAGAGAGATTGAAACAAAGTTAAGAAAAGTCTCTAACTGGAAAACCCCAGGCACAGATGCAGTACCTAATTTTTGGCTGAGAGTATTAACATCGTTGCATGAAGATTTAGCCAGGAGTAAGAACTATTTATATGCACACCCCAAACAGACGCCAACCTTATTAACAACAGGAAAAACAATGCTCCTACTTAAGAGTGAACCCTAAAAATTATAGACCAATAACTTGCCTTCTGACAACTTATAAACTTTACACAGGAATTGATGCTGGCAGAGTTTATAGTCATTTAGAAGAAAACTCAATTATAGCAGTAGAACAAAAGGGCAATAAAAGAAAGCCATATGGAAGAAAAGATTATTTGTTGTTAAATAAAGTCACAGTGGACAAATGTAAAAAGAGGAAGAATCTAAGCATGGCATGGATTGACTACAAAAAAGCATTTGATAGTATCCCACATTCATGGATAAAAGAGTGCTTAAAAATGTATAAGATACACCCTACACTGATCGACTACATTACAGTTACCATGAAACAGTGGCAGACCACTTTGCAATTAAGCCATGATAAAGGACAAATTATAAAAATTCAAAGGGAGATATTCCAGGGTGACTCTCTGTCACCGCTGCTATTCTGCCTTGCCCTTAACCCATTAAGCTGTCCACTTAACAGCTTAGGCCATGGCTATAATCTGGCTCCTAGAAAACAACAAAGTGTAAAGACTTCTCATCTTCTCTTTGTCAATGATTTAAAACTGTATAGCTCATCAGATGAGGTACTGAAAGCAGAACTGCAAGTTGTCAAAACTTTTTCAGATGATATAAGAATGCAATTTGGTCTTGATAAATGTGCAAAAGCAACCTTTAAAGCAGGAAAACAGCAGCGTCAGGAAAACATCAGTTTGGGACAAGAATGTGAAATAAAAGAACTTGAGCAAGAGGGAGTGTATAAATACTTGGGACTCGATGAAGGATCAAGAATAAAACACAAGCAAATGCGAATAAAACTTAGTTATAAATATTTCGAAGACTTAAATTAATTCTGAAAACAGCACTGACATCTAGGAATAAAATCCAAGCTATAAACCAATTTGCTCTTTCTGTCCTAACTTACTAGCCCCAAAACATGTTGGACAGATTAGATAGGAAAACAATAAGGATGCTTCATGCTCACCAAATGATTTATAAAAATCACTGCATGCCAAGATTATATATTCCCCGTTCTGAAGGAGGGATGGGGCTCCTTGAAATTGGTTATATGTATAGATCTGCAATCATGAGTCTCCACACATATCTGCTAACCTCACAAGACCCAAACATAGTGAAAGTTTTGAAACATGAGGAGAATAAATTTAAGTTGACTTCTCTGCTTAATTTAGCAGAAGTAGATCGGCATCAAGCAGGAATGGAAATCAAACCAGAAGTGGATAAAAATCAGGCAGCAACTGAATGTGCCAAAAAAACAAATGAAAGAATATAAGGTGAAGAAGCAGATGAGAAGGCAAGAAAAGTGGAAAAAGCATAAATATAGTTGCAAGTATAGAAAACTTCTAGAAGAACCTCATGTTGATCAGGAACGAATGCAGGAATGGTTAAGGAGAGGTGACTTCAAACCAAGAGATGAAAGGTTAATATTGGCAGCCCAAGACAGTGGGCTACATACACGTTGGTTTACAAAGACCATTGAACATGTGGGAGAAACTGACAAATGTAAGTTTTGTAAAACCAAATTGAAAACAATTGCACACCTTGTTGCAGGTTGCAACATACTAATGGCAGAAGGACTGTCTAGGATCATAAGAGATTACTAGTCGATCGACCCAGAGGTCATTTTAAGCCTAGCAATTTCATCTCAATTTAATACCATAGAAATTCTAGTCAATACCCATGACTGCATTTAGTGATGACTGCCCATGTCCAGGATGGTTGTGGGCTTTATCCCCAGTAAGAATTTATGGTGCCCCATCCACAAGTCCAGGTTTATCTTGAACAGTTTCATAGAGGTGCTCTGTTTCACATGAACTCATAGCCTGTTCCAAAGATGCAGCAGTCACTGGGAGATAAATCTGTCCCTCCAGCATGTGCTATTTAAGTCGCAGGCCATATTTAGGTCCCTGGAATGGGTAGCCCTCGTACCATTTGATTTATGGATATGCAGCAAGTTCATTAGGTTTGGGTCTTGGATTTCTCTGTAGGCCAGGAATAAGACACCCTAGGAAGTCTACATGATACAGTGCATAGTGACAGGGACTTTTGTCGGTCTGTGTGAGGCACATGCTGGAGCACCTTAATCTTCTTTGTTAGAAACCTCTGAGGTCTCTTCTAATTGCTGCAGGTGCTTAGTATGGTACATTCCAAATGGGAAGTTATACTCCATTATGGACCAGATAAGTGCCGAGTATAAGGGGGTTATAACTTCTTTTGCTCTTGAGGCAATGCCTTTACTAATCAAGTGTGCTACAGAGAAAGCTTTCCTTACTACAGTTGACACATGGTGATCAAAAGGTTGCATTCAACTTGTGATCTCAGGTCCCTTACCACTTCATGGGTATTTAGGGGACTGTTGTTGATTTGATAGTGTTAGGGGACATTGTTTGTGCCAAAGGGAATGATAATGCATTTCTTTGCATTTAGTTTGAGACTGTGACTAACACACCAGTTAGTGGTCTGCATGAGACCCTCCTGGAGTATAATGGCATCATTTGGGAATTCAATGATTTACCTAGCTTGCAGTCATCTGCATACTTGGTCAGCCATAACCCCTTACTTTTGGCCTGAACTTTTGAGAAGTACACACCAAAGAGGAGGCCTAGTTTAATGCACCCATGCACCCTAATGTGCATATGTTTCAGACATCAGTTCTCAAGGACTTGCATTATAACTATAAGGAAGTTATACCCAAACCGAATAATCTCTCAAAGGTGGAACAGGAGGCTCTAATGGGTTTGGTTAACAATAAAGACCTGGTTATATTGGCAGCAGTTGATTTTTGGAGCAAAAATATTGTCAGCAACCAATTCCAGAAGCACATATTTAATACTCCAAAATTCAGTATCATACTTACAAACGATTTTCAGTATTTTGACTTCAAAACTGAAAGATACTTACTCATCTGAAAGCCATTGTAAATGGGGGTCATTTCTTACAAAACAAAGCTACTTGAATCAGGTAGATTCATGCACTGTATTTTGAAAATGTTGCTTCTCTGTAAATTTGCCAAAGAAAGAGAATGGTATACGTTTGACTGAAAATAAAAGTTTTTTCCTTTTTTCTGACTTATGTGATGACATGATATTTATAATAAGTGGCAGAGGATATGAGCATTACCCCTACATTAAACATTCATGACATACAATGGATCATTTTCAGTTCTCTGGTCACAATTTAATTTGTATAAGGCAGAATTTCATTGTTTTGAGAGACCATAGTAAATGTAATAACTAACTTTTCACAGCTGAACCACATTTCCTTTTTTTTTTCCTGACACGAAAAATAACCATTATTACAACTACTGCACGAAAAACCTGACTTTAATAAATGCTTTTAAATTTAATTTCTATTCGTCATTTTGCTTTTCCTAAGGCTGAAAACACAGCCTGTTTATCAAAGAATTTTCAACAAAAACACATATGTTCAAAATTCTGTTGCTTGCTTCTCTCAACTTGTTTCCTCTACTCACAAAAGCGGATGTAATTAAGCTATAAGCTTGGAAAATTTCCTTTTGTATTTATGTAGCCAGGTTGTACTGACAACTTTGCTTCATGAAGTATGACTACTAAGCAACATTAAGCAACATCAAGGACACAGATGTCAAAACCTTTTCTGTCATTTTTTATAATAATATTTGCCATCATTAAAAAGACCATTCTAAAGGTCGCCTAAACTGAACACTTGTTGTGGCTACCCAAAGCTGGTAGAATTAAGGAAGTCACCTGCCAGGACCAATGAAACATTCTTCACAAAGGAAGGTGATAAAACAATGCAGGTATCATGACCAGTACGGCACAAACATACTAAGTATATGGAAAACTAGATATTTGTCTATGTCTTCTCAAAATTATCAGCTGAGCATCAGTTTCCTCTCTCAGACTTTCATTTAGATGAGTGCTTTCCTCATTGCACTGACTTCATCAGATCTAATTTGTTTAGTCAGAATCATTTCTTAGATAGTGTTGACAGAGGGGGATGAGGTTGAAGCAGCTGCCAGGAGGGAAAGGGTGTCAGACTGAATTCTTTACAACATATTAAAATTTCAGCAATGGCAAACATTTTTTTCAGTTGACACGTAGTCCGGGTTGCCTGATTCAAATGTTCAATGTGAAAATTTCTATATAAAGACTAAAACATCTGTTTTAATACTGCTTACGGAAATAAAAGTTCATTCTGTAAGACCAAGGAATGGTTGACAACAGCCAGCAAGATTTTACCCAAATACAAATGATGTGACTCACCCTTGCCTATCACTGAAGTCCCTTTATGGATCAGTTAAACTCTTTTTTTTTTTATAAAATTTAATAGTGTTTATTTATCTCATCTTTGATTCCATCTCCATCTTTCTTCACCTCTTGTAATTTAAACAAATTAAGCTTAGTTCTCTCACTGGACAATCTTCCGTTTCTTTGGTATCTCTGAATTATATTGCATTGCATTATACTTGTACAACTGACAACCTTTACAGCTCTGTTATATTATACTGTATTTGTAAAAAATGACAATCCATATCAAATGCTTATATTTTCTATATTCTACTGCTTTGATTTCATTTAAAATGTTGGGGATTTTCACCCCAGAGCTCCACTGAAAACAGATTATTGCCCATTTGGAATTTCCTTATAAACAAATGTCAATGAATAAATAAGTAAAAATGTTGTGAATGCATTTATATTCTGATATGAGTCACATGATTAGGTTTTAAACTGCAAATCATTTCTGAATTCACCAAAACTGTTTTATATACAAATATTTATATAATCTAATAAAATATGTTACGGTTTTATTTTTATTTCTTCTTGTCTTTACATTGGTACAAATATGTTGGAATCCTAAGCAAGTAAAACTTCTGTAGATAAAAGAAATAGGTCATAACTCTTCTTTACCAAAGTATGTTACACTTCTGCACCTGCCCCACTTCTTTTTCTTCCAAAATCTCTTTATTCATTTTTTTCAATAATAACATTAATACAACATATCAGAAACATAAGTCGACAATACATACAAAGACAAAAACAACCATAAAAGCTAAATACTAAATACATGCACTATATACACTAGAAGTCACTACATCAGCAAACAGAGGAGAGAAAAACTTCTTATCATCAATTGAAAGATAAGAGATAGTATAAGGGGCATAGTTTATAAAGAGATAGAGGCAGAAATTCAATCACTTGTTGTAGATATGTATACTAGGGAATGTATTTAGGTGTATAGAGATGAAAGGAAAATAAGCTGCTTATAATGCAAGCTTTGCTTAATATAAGTTTTTCTTATCAGGTCAGTGTGAGGTCTATCTTTAATTCTTGAGAATTACATCTAGTAAATAACCCCGATATTTCTGATAGTAATGTTTTTGTTTTGTTGTTGTATAAACTAATTTGTGAGATGAGATATATTTTAATAGCTAGTTTGCTAAAGTATTCCCATGTGATTGGAGATGTTACAGTCCAATTTTTGTGATGTAAAATTTAATAAGGGCACACATTGTGATAAGGGTATTTTTTAACATTTTTGGAAGTTCATTTGTGTTAGTGTGCAATATAGCCGTCTCCCATGGCAGGGTTGTTTCTTCATATCCCATCTTCTCTAATCTACTTCTTAATGAGCACCATAGGTTGTGTACCTTACTACAGGTCCACATAACATGGAGAATATCAGCTGTTTGATTTGGGCAGTGTGGACATATAGGTTGAAAATTTGGTATTGAACTTATTTAGCTTTGATGGGGTATAATATACATTGTTATTTATCATAATTTGTGTGTATAGCAGCCTCTTAAAGGGAATAAACTTGATTTTATTTTCAATGGCCAGTCTTTTGCTTTCTTCAGTAATTGTTTTTTGCCTTGCCAATAGGTTGAGAATAATAGAGAATTCTGGTATTTTATGTTCACTACAAGTTTATATGTCCTAGAGATTGTTTTTCCTTCAGTCGCAAGATTTTTTAGTATTAGTTTTATTAAGTTAATGTCCTGCAGGTCAACATTAGTTTGTGAAAATTTAGCATTTATAAGATAATAGATTTGGCTTAGAATGACAGTATATTTCTTAGGAAGAGTGAGTTTCAATCTTAGTTGTAGTATATTGGATTCTTTCCATTTGTAAATTTCCCATATTGTAAGATCTTTTATCAGAGGGTAATTTGTTAGATTTAGGGGTTTATTATTTATTAGTAGGATAGGATTTAGGTGGAGCAGTTGTATAAAGGCAAGAGCATTTAATAGTTGTATTGATTTGAATAACTTTTGAGTAGTTAGGATCATATGCTTAATTAGTGGGTGTAAGTTCTTTGTGAATAAGCCTTTTTGATTTAGGTTTAAAAAGGGAAGATATTTGTTGTTATATCCAAGGGATTTAAGTTGTTCAAACCAGATTTTGGTCCACTGAGGTGTCCCGGTATTAATGTATGGGTCGTGGTTTATTATGTGTATTAGTCTGTAATCAGTAATTGTACTATAATAAAGTTTGAAGTATGGCAAACCCAATCCCCCCTTATCCTTGGTAAGCACAAGTTTAGCATATTTAATTCTAGTAGATTTGGGATACCATAAGAATCTTGATATAGCTTTTTCTATATCAAGAAAAACTTTTTGGGGAATATTTGAGAAGGTGGCATTTAATTGAAAGAGTATTCTTGGTAATATATTCATTTTGACGACACTTGCTTTTGAATGTAGAGACATATTAATATTCTTCCATCTATTAATATCACTTTCAATATTGGTCCATGTGCGTAGTAGGTTATTCTTTATTATTTCCTTAAAGTCAGGGGTAAATAGTATTCCTAGGTATTTTATCTGGTAATTAATCTTGATCTCACTCTCGGGAAAGTAATATTCCTTATGGCCTATAAGACTCAAGGGAAATAGACGGGATTTATTTGAATTTAATTTATAATTAGAGATTTCAGAGAACTCAGCTATTGCTTTGAGTATTTTTGCGATATCAGTAGTGGGAAGTTGAAAACAGATATTTAAGTTATCAGCAAAGGCAGAGTACGTAAGATTTATATTAAAGATTCTAGGTATGTGATGGAAGGTTTTTTTGTGAAATAAACAGGAGCAGGGGTTCTAAATAGAGATTAAAGAGGTATGGGGAAAGAGGGCAACCTTGCCTTGTGCCATTGGATAAGGGTATAGTGTTAGTTTTGAGGTTATTTATCTGAATAGTGGTAGAAGATTTCTGATATTCAACCTTAATTATCCTTATAAATTCCTGAGGAAATCCAAATAAAGGCAATATATTGAATAGAAAATGTAAGTTAACTCTATCAAAAGCCTTGCTTGCATCAGCAGTGAGAACATATTTGGGGCATTTATCACTGTTAAGACGTCTGACAGTGGTATCCAAAAGGAGGCTGTTGTCGCTTGTTTGCTTATTTATCATAAAGCCCATTTGTTCTTGGGAGATTATGGAGGGGAGTATATTTTTAAGTCTATTTGCTATAACATGAGCTAGAACCTTAAGGTCAGTATTTATCATGGCAGTTGGTCTGTAGTTGGCTAGATCAGTTGGGTCAGAGTTTGGCTTGGGAATGAACACGGTTTTGGAATTATTAAAATAATTATCTGTTATACCGTATTGTATTATATAATTGAAAACTTTTAATAAGACTTTGGAAATAGGTCCCATGAATTGTTTATAAAATTCAGAGGTGTAGCCATCAGGCCCAGGAGATTTACCCAGTTTGAGTTTGTTTATCGCAGCTTTTATCTCTTTTAGTTGCAAGGGTATTTTTAGAAGTTTTTCCTGATCGTCTGAAATTTGTGGAAATTTTATGTATAAAATCACGAAATTTGTCTGTACAGGGAGGAAGGGGTAAGTTATATAGTTTATTGTAAACGTCTTCATATGCGTCTACAATGTCTTGGTCCTTGTGCTTCAAGAGTCCTTCATACTGCATTTCTTTAATCCTTGGTGGACCATGTTTAATGTTTATTAACCTAGCTAGGATTTTTGAAGGTGTTTGTGCCCATTCTGAGTACTGATATATTGATCTTAACTAACAGAGAAATATTTGCTAGATAATGTTTGTGTAATTGCTTTTGCCAGTCAGTTATTTTATCCTCCAGGTCTTTTGAGTACTTATTTTGAAGTTCTAATTCAGCAGTCTTGATTTGAGTCTCCAGTTTATTTTTGAGGTTGCTGTATTTTTTCTTGAGCCATGCAGATTTCTGGATAATGATACCTCTAATGACCGCTTTGGTGGATCAGTTAAACTCTGACACCCCTTCCTTCCTGTCTGGTAGCTGCTTCAACCCTGCCCTTCATTCAACACTATTTAAGAAATGCTACTGACTAACTGAACTAGATCTGATGAAGCTGATGTAACAATGAAAGTGCTCATCTAAATAGGCTTAGAAAAATACTATTTTTTTATATACTTAGTGTGTTTGTATCACACTGGTCACAACACTGCATTGTTTTATTGGCTTGTTTCTGTTGGAATACCACTTTCCACGTGGTTTATCCTTCTTGGAGTTTATTTCCATCATTAAAAAAAGGGATACATCTGTTTATTTCAGTTTTATTTTACAGCATATTTTTACAGTTTGGTATTTTTGGTTTTGGTGTTTTATTTTTCCTATATCTGTCCATGGATACGTTAGAGGATTTAAACTTGTCTGGTACCGTTCTTGCCGAGTATACCAGAGCAGAGATAAGATAATTACGTGAGGAAGTGTCCAACTTGAAAGGAGAGCTGACTAAGCTGTTGGTACTTTTATCCCAGAAGGAGAATTGTTTTGCCTCTGGACATTCCTTTATTGGTGAATGGACAGGGTTTTATACCTCCTGGTTACAATGGTTATGGTATACATACCGGGACAGGTTTAAATTACCCACCAAATCTTCCAAGTTCCATTTCCGGTGGAAACGGAGGTTACATCGGTGGTGCTAGTGCTGATTCTACTCAACATAACAGCCAATTTGGAATTATCAAAGAGCAAGGAGATAATAACAGAGGCATGACAGTTGTTAACATATCACCTATTTCTACTTGTTTGGACAATACTAATTCTCATAATCAAGTCGTTTGTCAAAAGCAAGGTACTGTATTTCAAAATATTTATACTAGTGGAAGTAGAATAGACGCAAACAGTGAACAGTTTAATGAACATTTGGATACGATAGAAACGGCAAGTCAACAGGATGCTAACAATAGATCTGACAAAGTTTTTTCTAAACAGTTTCTATTTTCTAATACAGAATGTTTGTGTGAAGATTATTCAAGTGCTCATAAGAAAAGAGACAAAGGATACAATGCCGCTTCATTAAGGGACTTGATTTATACTTTGGAAAAAAGACCATTTAAATACAAAACTACAGAAATTGATATTGCTTATTTTAAACAGTGTCTTTGTTTAAAAATTGTATCACAAGGTTTAAGAATTTATAAATTCCCCTTTGGGATTGTTTATACAGGTGAAGTTATGTTGGATTATATACAATATTTTGATGAAATAGGTTTAGGTCTTATTAAGAAAACATTACAGTATTATGAAAAACAAAGGGAACAAATTTTGGTAGAAGTTCAGGAGTTGGATAAAAAAATTAAAAGTGATTTATTGTTTTCACATTTTAGTACATTATATTTTAAGATGCTTAACAAAATTGACAGAAGATGTTTTATTATTTTTCAAAAGAAAAAAACGTAAATTGGAAAGGGACCAGAAGTGTTATCAAAACAAGCAGGTGTATATTAATAAAGCAGACAAAGTAGGTGGACGGTCTTACACCAGGAATGGGAAGGTTAATCAACCATCAGAATATATACATGATGGGCAGGAGAATGGATACATGTCACCAAGGTATAGTGAAGTTGGGAAAGATAATATAAGGTGGGATGGTAGTGAAGAAAATCAAAATCACCAGGACAGTGAGGATTTTCCAGTGGTCAGGCGCTCACAAAGACTGGCACAGTATTACACAGAGAAGGGGGAGTACAACAGGAACTATTACCCACACAAGAGAAACTTTTATTGAATGCTATACCAATCAATGGTTCCATGGACAATAGGGATACCATTGTTCACCAGAAAGAAGGGTTTACCATCTATAATTATTCAGATAGATTGATCTCCGATGATTATTTTAAACTATTTTCCAAAGGTGTTAAATTTATTCCATCAACAAAAGGAGATTTGGTTGCTAATATTGTGGCTTTAAAGTTTTATACGAGGAAACTAAACTTGGAAATTAATTTGGAACATAAAGAGATGAATCAGTATACTCATCAGAATAACTACACATTACCTAAGAAAAAAAGTTTATACAACCCCACCCTACACCCCTTGGTGGAGACATATGAAAGGTTAGTAATGGAAGATATTTACAATATTTTTAAACAACATAGGGGTAGTAATAAGTGGAATTTAACCAAGGGAGAATATGAACTTTTAAATGATTTGAGAAGTGATAGAAACACACGAGTTATGATTCCAGACAAGGGGGGGTAGGGTTGTATTATTTCATAGTATGGATTATTCTGATGAAATGTTAAATCTACTTTTTGATGATAGTACTTATATAGAAATTTCCAAGAACCAGATCAATATAGCATATTCTAGGATTGATTCCTACTTAGAAGAATACTTGTTGGATGGTAGGATCGATAGGGACACATATGATTTTCTATATAGGAAAGATTCAGTGGTTCCTGTTTTCTTCGGTATTCCGAAGATACATAAAAACATCAGTAAACCACCTTTTAGACCAATTGTAGCTGCTAGGGGGTCCAAAATCCATCCTTTAACTGTGTTTATTGATTCATGTGTACAACAAGTAGTTAATAAAATACCACACTTATTAAAGGATTCTTAGGAATTTTTGAGGAGTGTTAAATAAGAACTGTATACTAATGATATTATTTTTCTTACAATTGATGTGAAAGACCTGTTCACCACTATCCCGAAGGTAGAAGGTCTAGTCCTTTTTGAAGAGGTTATTTTTCAATATTCAGGACTAGAAAATTATATGGTTAACCTTATTTGTGAACTTATGGGTATAGTTCTAGAAAATAATTTTCTTTGGTTCGAGGGTGAATATTATCAGCAAATTAAGGGTGTCCCTATGGGAGCGACATGTTCACCAGTATATGCTAATTTAGTATTACTGGGTTGGGAAGATCAGCATGTTATTAGGAGCTCATTTTGGAGACATATTAAATTGTATCTTCGATACCTTGACGATATATTTATTTTGTGGGCAGGTTTGGAGGAAGAAATCCCCAAATTTATAGAACATCTTAACTCTAGTACTGATTTTCTAGAATTTACATATCAGTATGATAGGAAAGTTATAAATTTTTTGGATACATCTATATCTAAAAAAAAAAAAAAGAAAAATTTAAATCACAAATATACAGGAAAAAGACTTTCTGTAATGCTTATTTACACTTTGAGAGTGATCATCCTTTGGGACAGAAGATAAGTATTGTCAAAGGACAGGCTATAAGGGTAGCGCGGATGACATCAAGCAAAGAAGATTTAGCTAGAGAGTTTATTGCAGTTTCCAACATGTTTTCAGAGAGAGGTTATCCATCATATATGTTGGATAGGATTCTCCAAGAAGTCTATGATCAATGGGGGAATAAATATAAACCACTGCTCAGTACCTGTCCTGATACAGTGACTGAAGGTATTGGAAAAGATTTCAATGGTACACCAACAAATTTTAGTAAGGCTTGTATTTTACAGTATAATATGAATACAAGTATGGTTCAAAAGGCTTTTGAAAGAAATTGGAACATATTTAGGACAAATAAGGACATTTTTAATAAAGTAGGGAATAAACCTAGGTTTGTTAACAAAGTGGGATACAATGTTAAACAGTTATTGGAGTGTAGACTAGATAACACCACAACAGTCACACAAGGGACAAAGCAATGTGGTATGTGTGCCTATTGCTCATATATTAATAAAGAATCCAGTTTAGTTTTGGATAACAACATTAGGAGTAAAATATTTTTAAGAAGGGAAATTGCAATACAAGGGGAGTAGTTTACTTGGCTTGGTATAATACAAGTGGACATTTCTATGTAGGAAAAACAGAGCGTATGTTGAAAAATAGAATATACGAACATTTAAATGACATAAAAAATCAAAAACCTACTAATGCATTATATAGACATGCAGCTGTTTGTGAAAACTTTGTTAAATTTGTGTTTGGTATTATAGACATTGTACATGTTAATCCAAGAGGGGGTGATTGGAAGAATATATTAAAAAAGAAAGAGAGCCAGTGGCAATTTAGGTTGGCTTCGATGTTTGCACCTGGTTTAAATGACCATGTTTCATTGGCACCTATGTTATTAGAAAGAGCCAATAGAATATAAACTATTTTATTAAGTTTAATAAATATTGCATGGTTTATTTCTTGCAATTTTATTATATCATTAGATAATATAAGTTTTAGCTTAAGGTAACAGCGTATTCAATATCATTTTAGATATTTTACATATATTAATTTTCCATTCAGATATATATTAATTTTCACTCATATACATCTATTGTATTATATTATTTTTATTAATACTAAGGTTCACAGTAACACAGAAGTTTAATATGTTTAATATATTAAATACTTGGTGTATGAATTTATTTAATATAAATTTAGTGTGTTAGCAGTGTTTTATATTCATATGAGCATGTATCTTTAAATCAAGCAGTCTGATTAGTGATGCCTTGGTTTTATTTAGTATTTAAGTGTGATTAGTTGAATTGTTCTGTTTCTGATGAAGTCTCATTTTTGAGATGAAAGCGCTAAAATGTTATAATAAATGTGTTTTGGTTCGCTGAATCTTATTACTAACGTGTCCTGGTTTGCTTATACAGATTTCAGTTAATTTATTGTTTTGGTTTATTGGTTTTTTACAGTTTGGTATTTTTTCATTTTTAATGTTTATTAATCTAGCTAGGATTTTTGAAGGTGTTTGTGCCCATTCTGAGTACTGATATACTGATCTTAACTCTAACAGAGAAATATTTGCTAGATAATGTTTGTGTAATTGCTTTTGCCAGTCAGTTATTTTATCCTCCAGGTCTTTTGAGTACTTATTTTGAAGTTCTAATTCAGCAGTCTTGATTTGGGTCTCCAGTTTATTTTTGAGGTTACTGTATTTTTTCTTGAGCCATGCAGATTTCTGGATAATGATACCTCTAATGACCGCTTTGGTGGATCAGTTAAACTCTGACACCCCTTCCTTCCTGCCTGGTAGCTGCTTCAGCCCTGCCCTTCATTCAACACTATTTAAGAAATGCTACTGACTAACTGAACTAGATCTGATGAAGCTGATGTAATGATGAAAGTGCTCATCTAAATAGGCTTAGACAAATACTATTTTTTATATACTTAGTGTGTTTGTATCACACTGGTCACTACACTGCTTTGTTTTATTGGCTTGTTTCTGTTGGAATACCACTTTCCACTTGGTTTATCCTTCTTGAAGTTTATTTCCATCATTAAAAAGAGGGATACATCTGTTTATTTCAGTTTTATTTTACAGCATATTTTTCAATGTATTGCAAGCATGCTTACTGAATGTGAATAACAGCATCCTATATCTGCTGGTAAAATAAGCAGTTGTGTCACCATATAAGTGTTAAGGTTATACTTTATAACTTGTGCTGATATTCTGATATATTTATACTGCTTCGTTGATGCACTCTGTCATGGCTAAAAAAGTTTATCTGTATAATAGTATAATGCAGTAAGAGTGAAATAACTGAATTTGTATTTCTATAATACTCCATTGGCAAAGAAGGTGATAGAAACCTGGTTAGGTGGTACAAGGTTATGGGTTTTCCTTTTATCTCAATAAGCTGAAACCTCAGAGCCTACACATATTTGTGTGGATGGCTTTTCTTCCACCCTCTATAATGGTATGCTTTTGAAAGTTTGATTGTAGGTTTTCTCTCTCTTCATGTGGTTGTTAAATAAATATGTATGATTTTAATTATAAATTATGATATGTTATATAAATCTTAACAAATTTAATAAAAATATTTGAGAAAAAATGAAAGTTTGATGAAATATTAAGGGAATATAATTGTGGTCAGTTTTGAATAAGCTGTTTATTTTAAAGAACTCTTCCACACTCTTATATCTCCAATGTTGTTGTTGTTTTTCTTTTGGCTTTTCCCCATTAGGGGTCGCCACAGCGGAACTCTGGTCCGCTAATGATTGACAGTCGATTTTTATGGTGCTGAGGTGCCAGCCCAACGCCTAACCTTCAACGAAGGCATGCCCATTCACGCATGTCTTTCGAATGCCACTCGACCACGGGCAGGACATGCAGACTCCGCACAGAAGGCGCTCCAGCCGAGAATTGAATGGGAGAACCTCTTGCTGTGAGGCGAAAATGCTACCGCTGCACCACAGCGACTTATTCTGCACCACTGCAGCTTATTTTATATAGTGATTATCATATACGACAATGTTTTAATGGGAATTTATTTCCAGTATTAGCAAGAGAGTAGCATGCATTATAAAGTCCTCAGGTGTACTGTGTTTGCTGGACGCATTAATACCTTCCAGTATTAGCAGAAGAGTAACATGCATTATAATGTCCTCAGATGTACTGCGTTTGCTGGACACATTAATACCTGTACTACATGGGCTTAACACTTTGTTGCAGAAATAACTTTAGACTGATGCATATTCTTATTGTCTGTGATTCTTCATTTTGTTAATTGAAGAAGTAAATATACAGACAGAACATATTTTGCTATTCTGTTTCTGTGTATGATTGTAATTATAAATTGTTTTCCAGAATTGTCAAATGTAAACCCAAATCTGAAAGAGAATGTATATTATATCCTGAATAACTTAAAAAAGGCTATTATTGTTGAATAAGCATTGCATTGGGATGCTAGATGAGGATATACAAGCAGCCCTATGAAAATACTAGTTGAATAGTTAAACAAGCAAGATGGTGAGTAATGACTTTCTGATGCCATGAGCAATATTCCAGGTCCATATGTGCAGCTTCCTGACCAGTGCCAAATGAATGCAGACCAACCTACTGAATGTCAAGTTGGTTATTTTATGTCCTTCATTTATTTGTTAAACACAATAATCATTTGTTTCTTAGAGAGGTATGCAAAGGTGAGGCAATGATGGATATCATCTTAATGATTTGATCAAAATTAAGGGAAAAACTTACAGTTATTGTTAAATGTTACTGTCGGCAAGATACAAGGTTAAAGTTTTGGGTTATTATTGATACTTATAATAGGGTGCATGTGATTTATGTCTTTGCATGCAAAATTTCAGCTAAACAACAGATGATAATGGATCTTGGGAAGCAGTTGCTCTCATGAGCTGTTAAATGTCCACAGGGTACCGCTTATTGGCTACAGAAGTGAAAACAGTTCATGCACATAGATTCAATTCTTGTTTCTTTGTAGCTGTTTAGCAAGAAGAAAACCTATAGTTTTGCATAAAAACTTCAAGTTCAGTACCACTAGCACCATAAATATGATCATCTGTACCTGGATAAAATATTACTTTATTTAAGTAGGAGTTCTAATCTAAATGCAAAGTTCTCCTGCCTGTCACTAAAGCCCCAAATAAATCTGGACCCTCTCTATACTCAGATTCTGTAGCTACCCTCTGGAACACCATCCTACATGCTCTCAGGCTTCCTGAAAAGCAACAAGCATTCAAAACACATCTAAGGGAACATTGGTAAATATCCTGGCTCCGTAGCGGTACAGTCCCAGGATAAGTATAACATCTCTGCATTCTCCCTTCTCTTCTACTGTACCCCTGCTCTCCTCTACCGTGTTACCAACTATCTCTCTGTCTTCATCTACCCACTTTCTACCTAATGCTTTCTTAACTGTCTTTTGCCGCTCATTTCATTTGTATTTGTAAATTAAATCAACATGCTGCTATTCATCCTTTGTAAATAACTTAGTACTCTGTATTGTGACATCTATCCCAATGCATAGTTATTTATTTAATTATATTTGTGTAATTAGTATAATAAGGTTTATTATTATCTTATCTATTTTGACATTGTAACATTTAGTTTAATTGTGCTTTGCCTGACATTAGTGATGTATAACTAAAAAGATTTTGACTGTTACTGCATGTACGGGAGGTTTTTCTCCCCAGGACTCTGCTGAAAAGAATCCTTTGCATCTAGCTGGACCTTACCAGTCCATAAATGTAAAATAAAATAAATACATAAACTTAATAAGCAAAATAAATAAGTACTGCCAAACTCTGTCTGCTGCTTATTTGTGCAAGTCTTTTATTCATTTAGAAGCATTTTGCAGTGGGATTAATAAGACTAATAGTGATGAAAATCTATCCTTCGTAACAACTGATAGAGCAGATATTACTGTATTAGAAGCTGAAGATTCTTCAGAGCTGGCCAGCAAAGATATTTTTGTAATTGGAGATTCAATTATTAGAGGAACTGATACTTATATTTGCAGAGATGATAATGAACATTGAATAGTGTTATGTTTGCCAGGAGCAAAAAATAGAAGATGTGAGACAAGCTTTGGAACACCTTAATGTAGTAAGGAAGTATGGATCTGTTTTTATTCATGCTGGTACAAATTATGTTATCCACAAGGATTCTCTGACTGTTATTAGGGAACTGACAGCCCTCTTAGACAGTGTAGCTTGTACTGGTGTTAGGATGTATTTTTCACAAATCACCTATAGAAAGGATAGTCAGGTCACTTTGAATGAAAAGATATTTTGGGTAAATACCGGAATGGAAAAAAATTTGCTGTTTTAAAAAATGGAAATGTGTAGAGCATCCAAGCCTAGGCTTGGGCACACATGTGTTCAGACAGGATGGTGTGCGTTTGTCAAGATCAGGGTAGAGGATTTTTGCAGCAGATATTTTGCAATATTTGACAAACACTAGGCAGGATTTTTGCCAGGTCAAAAATTTAACAGTTCACAGACAACACAATTTGATGCATCTCTGATGGTTGTTAATAGTAGGAACATTAATAATAAAATTTTTTATTGGAAGATTTGCTATGTTCCCACAAGATTGATGTTGTTATTGTTTGAGAAACATGGTTAAAGAGCAATGACTGGAAACCAGTTCTGTCAGTGTATAAATGTTTTTACTATAACAGACATTTTAACAAAAAATCAGGTGGACTTGTTATAATAGGGATTAAAGATAGCTATGAGACTTGTGATTATTACATGTTCAATGATAACACCAATACTATAGACTGTGTAACTGTGACAATAAAGACAACCCTGGAACATATAACAGTTGTTGGAGTGTACAGACCACCAAAGTCAAGTGCAGATGATCAAGAGGAATTCATACATTTCTTACATGAAACACAGGAGTGAAGAATAATATTAACTGGGGACTTAAATTTACCAGAAATAGTCTGGAATAATATTGATTCAACAACGTTAGTAAGGAAATTATTCACAACGTATATTCAGGAACAACAATTGCTTCAGATTGTAAATAAACCTACCAGGAGACGGAACATGCTAGACATTGTTTGTGTTCCCAAAGAAATTACTGTAACTTCAAGTCATGTTTTACCACCATTGATGTGCAGTGATCAAGGGGTTATAAAGGTTAATTTGTTGCTAGATAATTCTGCCAAACTGAAATCTAAACCAATGCACAGGAAGTTAATTACAGATTATATGGAAGCAAAACAGTCAATATGTAAAACTAACTGGAGTAAGGTGTTCAGTGGAAAAACTGCAAATGGAATGTGAAAAGTTTTGAAAGAGAAATCGAGTGCAAAAAATCAAAAAAATGTTTAACATTAGGATCTAGGCATACAACGTCAGGGGGATATATTTCCATAAGAACAAAATATATGATTAAGGTGAGAGACAAAAAAATATAACAAATGGAAGAGAAGTCGAACCACAACTTTGAAATCTGAAATAAACAAGCTGGACAAACAGATTAAACATAGTGTGAGACAAGATCAAGAAAAATTTGAAGAAAATTTATATAAAGATATTGAACATAATAGGAAACCTTTTTATAGATACATAAGATGTGGAAGGAGTAAAGCTACACAAATTGATAAACTGTGTGCAGATTCTAAAATTTATTCTCAGACATAACAGATTATAGATGTACTTACAAAATCTTATGGAAAACAGTGGCTCCACAAAAGGGGTGATAAGTTGTCTGAGTGACACCTAAGTAACTCCAGATACTGGAATCAAATTAGATTATATTGAAAAAGAACTGCACAAACTGGATCCAAACAAAGCATGGGGAGGAGATGGAATTAGTAACAATGACCTGAGAACACTTCAACAGGAACTTACAGTACCATTATATCTATTATTCACTAGGTCATATAAATATGGGGAGATTCCTCAAGATTGGAGACATGCTCTTATGAAGGCTGTTTTTAAGGGAAGTAGGACTAACCCAGAGACATATAGACCCTTAAGTCTACTTTCATGTTGTGGAAAAATAATGAAGAAGCTAATATTGGATACTTTTTTGTCAGAATTGGATAGGCTGGGACTTGAAACCATATATCAGCATGCGGGTCACCTTCAAATGGTCAACATTTCACAATGTCGACATTCATATGGCCAAGACCATATGATTGACATTTGAAATGTCGACCATGGGGAACTGGCATGTCCCTACAGTGCGAAATGGAAAGATTTCCACTTCTGCACTGTAGTGCGATCTCGGAGTTGGTATATTTAAGTTCCGGGGTGTGTGGGGGTGCAGGACTACAAAGTCCCCCTGCTAGCAATGTTAAGGTAAGTTTTTTTTTTTTTTTTATGTTCTACTTGTATGGTGGACATTTCAAATGTTGATCATATGGTCTCAGCGATATGAATTTCGACATTGTGAAATGTTGACCATATCAAGTAGACCCCATCATGCATATGTTGAAAACAGATCTATTATCACCTGTAACATGATGTTCTATAACAATATAATAACAGCTATGAATGAAAAATTGTGCTGTGATATAATTTATATAGATTTAAGTTCAGCATTTGACATTGTCATACACAAAACACTGATCAATAAATTACTACAAAATAGGAATTGCTGCACTCTTGATAAGATGGATAGCTGCATAGCTTACAAATAGGACATGGTAGTGTCATACAGCAACTGGACAGGTGAAATCCTTGGTTATAGTCAGAGTGTCCCACAGGGCTCTGTCCTAGGCCATTACTTGTTTAGATTGTATCTTTCAGACCTAACTTTTTCATCTGAGGTGTTCTACAGTCTATATGCAGATAACCTGAAATTGGGTAAACTGATTACATGTGTTACTGATAAGGCATGTTTGCAAAATAACTTCACTAAACTGACCATTTGGGCACAGGAGAATAATATGCTGATAAATACATCAAAAACTAAGATATGGGAGACATAAATTGAAAGGTGAATATTTAATACAGTACACAGTGATTGAAACTGTAGACTCATTTAAGGATCCGGGTTTATGGATAGATATAGCTATGAGTTTTTCTAATCATGTCAACCAATTGGTTAATGATATAGAACTATAGGTTGTATAAAAAAATTTATAAAGTCTAGGAAATCAAAAATAATGAAGTCATTGTTTATTAGTTACATTAGACCCAAACTTGAGTATGAATAACAATATGGAAACCCTATAAGAAAACAAGCATGAGTAAACTGGAAAGAGTACAGTGGAAATATACCAAGGGCATCCATAGATGTGAAAATGTAAGTTATTAAGAAAAACTAAAATATTTGCACTTGCACAGTGTTACAGAAATCTAAGAGGAGATCTTATTCAGGTACATAGGACATTTAGAGACAACTATCTCTGGGAATGTTTGGGGTTATCAAAACGTACTAGAGAATCATCAGATAACCTATGTAGAAGATTCTATAGGAATGAGAAGTTTTCTAACTGGTTCTCTGGCAGAGTAGCTGATGCATGGAACGGACTACCAAATTACATTAAAGCAAGTACTAGTTTAAATATTTTTAAAAACAGCCTGGACACTTATTATGGGAACAAGTATTTTGGTATATTGGCAAGCTCGAAGGGAATTAATGCCCATGCTTGAAATATTTGTAAGTATGTATGTACGTATGTACATTAAGCCCTGTCTGTAGACTACAAGGGCTAAACATTTATAGAATGGTGACTTAAGTGACTACAAAAGTAAATACAGTTTGCAGTTCATGTTAAAATGGACCTTAACAGCTTTCTTAAAATGGGTGGCACTGTTGCTGTGATGTATGGCTTTGGGGAGTAAACTCTACTGATGAGGAGATGTACTGCTTTAACCCCTGTAGTAAGCAGAGTTTTTTGTGTGTGTACTTCTCGGTGAAGGGGGATGGGAGAGTATTTAAAGAAGATGTTTTTTGCCTCTCGGTGTAGTTATACTAAAACAACAAACAGCTACTGACATCTTATTGTGTATGTGTGGGACACTTGAAACATGCAGCTTCCTAATCACTGGAATGCAATAATACACACTGCCTGCTTTTTGTAGGCACATCTGAACATCTTGTAGTACACTCGGCATTATACTTCACCCTCTGCAGCAGGTACTCAGTATTATACTCCACTCTCTGCAGCAGGTACTCAGCATCATATTTCACCTTCTACAGCAGGTACTCAGCATCATACTTCACCCGTTCTGTAGCAGGTACTCAGCATCATACTTCACCCGTTCTGCAGCAGGTACTCAGCATCATACTTCACCTTCTACAGCAGGTACTCAGCATCATACTTCACCCGTTCTGCAGCAGGTACTCAGCATCATACTTAACCCGTTCTGCAGCAGGTACTCAGCATCATACTTCACCTGTTCTGCAGCAGGTACTCAGCATCATACTTCACCCGTTCTGCAGCAGGTACTCAGCATCATACTTCACCTTCTACAGCAGGTACTCAGCATCATACTTCACCTTCTACAGCAGGTACTCAGCATCATACTTCACCCATTCTGCAGCAGGTACTCAGCATCATACTTCACCCGTTATGCAGCAGGTACTCAGCATCATACTTCACCCGTTCTGCAGCAGGTACTCAGTATCATACATCACCTTCTGTAGCAGGTACTCAGCATCATACTTCACCCATTCTGCAGCAGATACTCAGCATCATACTTCACCTTCTGCAGCAGGTACTCAGCATCATACTTCACCTGTTCTGAAGCAGGTACTCAGCATCATACTTCACCTTCTACAGCAGGTACTCAGCATCATACTTCACCTGTTCTGTAGCAGGTACTCAGCATCTTACTTCATCTGTTCTGAAGCAGGTACTCAGCATAATATTCACCCGTTCTGCAGCAGGTACTCAGCATCATACTTCACCTTCTGCAGCAGGTCTACTTATGAAGTAGAAAGTGCCCAGCACTATATATGTCCTGTAAACACTATAAAAAAGACACATTTTACTTGCTTATCATTTGTGAAGCAGGTAAGTGGGTGCTCAGTGGCTCCTTGTCAGATATGACCACGGCCAAAAGGTCAAGGGTGGATGCAACATATGCATGGACTATTTAGTGTGGCCAATCGACCAGCATGTCTTTGGAAGAAAACTAGAGTACCCAGAGTAAGTTCATACAGATCTTGAGAGAACATGCAAATTACAACCAGACAGACAATAAGTGGATGTTAGGACTGAACCATGGGTGCTGAAGCTGTGGCTGTGAGGCAGGTGTCTTACCAATGAGCCACTATTCTGTTCAACACAGTTAGTAATAAATACACAGAAAGAGTCAGATGGAGCAATGTACTTGCACAGTAACTACATTTCACATACCAGCATACAGATTGGAGTGTATCATGCCTCCAATCATCCACAAAAGTAATTTCTAGAAACTTCATCAAATGCAAGGTCTTTAACACTAGAAGCATTCCAGACATTCAGGCTGGTTTTGTTTTCTACAAATCCACAGTTTGAAACCTTCAGTATATTATCATATCTTCCAGTCTTGAACTATGGGCTATGTAACCCTTGGCAAAATTCTGCACAAAATCAATAAAATGGAATTTAAATGTCACAGGCACAACATAAATAAACTGCTTTTGTTTAATGTGCTAATTAAACCAAATTTGTAAAAAAAAAAAATCAGCATTTCATACTATTTTAAAGGGAGAATTTTTAATTGAGAAGCATACAATTTATTGAAGGCAATTTCTGTTATTTTTGATTGATCACTCTAACTACGCTACTGTAAGGCAACACTTACACTAATGCTAACTACATGCTGACCTTACTCAGCCTTCCTACTGTAAAATAATGGCTTGCTTTCTGGATTAGACACAATCCAGAGAGAGTCTCTTGCCTGTAACTCACAGAGAAAATACTAACACAGGTCATAAACAGCATGGAGAAACTCAGCGGTACAAATTTAGCATAGGAAAAATTAATATGTATGAACATGCCTTTTCCATAATTGATGGCCTTTTTCTTAAGATAGCCTCTGCTTTTGCAGTGTGGTAATTTTGTTTAAAGACTACCATTAGTTGCAAGTAAATGCATTTCATTTTCACAGCACAGGACTGAAGCAGTTCCTGTAAGTCACAGCCCTTCCTTTACCATCTGTCTTCAATGACTGCTTTTGATATAGCCCCAACTTTCAAATTACAGAGTACAGGGAAAATCAAAAAGCCACAAGTGTTTCCTTACTGCAATTCTTTAGCAACACACACACAAAAAATTAAACCTCAAAGAAACATTCAGACTTAAAAAGTAAATTAGTAGGCTTTTTACGTTCATTTAACCATTTTCTGCATAGAACATGTGCCACACCAAATATTACAATGCACTGTTATTTAACTAAGAAAGGGAGTCTATTAGTGTGAGAGATGCTGTTGGAAAAATTGCATTTAGTTTGTCAACTAATCAGGTAAGAATCCTAGGCACTGGTGCTTGTTCTTACAAATGATAAAGCAATTTCATTCTGGTTAAGTGATTTAATTTGGTGTTACATGATATATGTTTGTGGAGAGAGTGGGTCCTCAGTGGATTTTTTCAGAGCTCATTACAGAAAGATCATCACATTACATGACCAGCAAACTTCCAGCACTGATTACTGTACTGTGGCCTTTATACAAACATGAAAAAATATACTAATTTATTTTGTTAACCTGAGAAGTGAACTAGTCCAAGTACCCTTTTCAGCCATGACCCGTGCTAATTAGGCAAATATAATGAGTAAAATATGCATCAGAATATAGGTATTGTCAAAAGTATAAGAATACGACAAACAGTAGAATATAAGCATTACTAACATTATATGAACATTTTACCCATAAAAATAGTAGTTAAGGCCTTTGACTCCCATGCACAAAGTACACGGTTCAATTCTGACCTTCAGCCAATGGCTGTTAGGAGTTTGTATGTTTTCCCTGTGTCTCTGTCATGTTCCATCCACCTACAAAAAACATGCTGAGTGTTTTCATCTCAACCTCACCAAATAATGGAAATGTGGATAGTAGCACAGACTGTAAATGGTGCCCAATAGGGAGAAGAGTTGTATAAACCAACTGCTTTGGGTAATATCCTCATGATAGGGTAATTCAGATCACAGACTGTATGCCATAGCAGAGTTAGCCACTTTTTGGTCATGTTTACTAATATTGTCAAACGGGCATATGTATTTGCCAGTGATAAGTAGGTTGAGGACCTGACCTATGCCAGAGACCCATGCTAATGGTTGGAGGGGTGTATGTGCCCCTACTGGCCAGTGTGAGCCTGCCATAAAGCCTAGCAGCCCTGGATCAATAAGCTACTGGCCAGTTGATATAGAGTTGCCCAGCTCGGTTTACTTGGGATATCTCTGTTGAGCAAAATCTGGACATAAAACCAATCAACCTACCAAACATGAATTAATAATTGCTACATTCAATGTAGATTCACTGACAGGGTGCAGCTTGGAAGTGGATGTCAAGATGGTAAGGAGGAGGCTGGATATCCTCTGTATTCAGGAGATGAGATGGAAGGGCAGTGCAGCAAAGCCACTTGGGTTGGGATCCAGAGTCTACTACTTAGGAGGAGGACAGGCTGAAAATGGTGTGGGAATTGTGGTGAGGGACAAGCTTCAGAAGACAGTGAGGGATGTCATTAGAATCAGTGGCAGACTCATGGCAATCAGACTTCAGCCTCATGAAAATGGAGTATTCATAACCTCAATCTATACCCCAAAGCACCCACAGCAGTGTTGTGATAGTGAGCAAAAAAGTACATTCAGACAGCAGTGACAGGATCTACTAGATAAAGCAGTACAACATGAATTGGTGTAAATAACGGGTGACTTGAATGCACATATCGGGACAGACAGAACAGGATATGAGGACTGCCTTGGTCCACATGGGTGAGATGACAGGAATAAAAAAGGAGAGGCCATTCTAGACTTCTGTCTGGCAAATGGCTTGATAGTAGCGAACACGTGGTTCAGAACGAGAGACAGGCACAAGATCATATACAAGAGTGACCAACATGCAACTCGGGTAGACTACCTCCTAGTAAGGAAAGGGCATTGGAGTAGAATCAGAAACTGCAAAGTCATCCCCAGTGAACAGTCAACCCACAGCATAAACCACGATCAGAAAAGGCTCTAAGGTCAAAGGAGACCAAGCTGAAGACATGAAATTTGACTGGAGAGAAAACACAACATTTCAAGGAATTACTCTTAGGTGTAACAGCTGATAATAACCCCAAGTTTTATATGCATATTAATCAAACTATTAAAAAAGTTAATAAAAAACTTGGCTCACTATACAAGATCAAACCTTTCCTCACTCTACTAGCTAGGATGGTAATTGCCCGTACACATCTACTTTCCACCCTCCTTTATGCATCCCCTCTCTTCACAAACTTGAGTAAGTCTGACCTTAATAAACTCTCTAGCTGCTTTAATCATATTGCTAGATTTGCCACTGGAGCAGCATACAGAACACACCACTGTCTGAACCTAAAGAATCTAGGGTGGCTAGAATTGCCTATCCAACTTCAGTACAATCAGCTAATAGCAGCACATAAAATTCTCTACCAACCTGAAAACACACCCTTACTTATAAAAATTATCACCCCTTACAGCAACCTCAAGACACTTTGCTCATCCAACAAATTACTAATCCAAACCTTTAAAAGCAACAGCTCATCTGGAGACTCTCTATATGCCAACTGTGTTGGCAAAATATGGAACTCACTTCCTGCTGAGCTAACTTTAGAACCCGTTCTAACCCTATCAAAAAAATCTAAAACAGTACCTTAAAATGCAATGACTATGTCTTTGCTCTAATCCTGACTAACTCTGGCAATATAAATATATGCTAAAGAGGTCTTTTGGCCACCCCTACATTGCTTCCTAATTGTTACACTATAAGAAATCAGATTTATATAGGACAGAATGAATGACTTTTATCCTATGTATTGTATCTGTAACAGTGCTTAACTTGTTTAATGTAACAGTTTTTCTGTATGTATGTATGGAGCTTTTCTCCCTGGGCTTACGCTGAAAATGGGCAAGTATCCAATCAGACTATCCCAGTCAACAAATGTAAAATAAAAGTAAATAAATAAATAGTAAATACTCAGGGTTTTAGCACCTCAAGAAGAAGAGGAAATAGGTGGAATTGAAGAAGAATGGCAGTGTTTTAAAACAACATGTGAGTGGACTACAGAACAGATACGCATCCAAACAAGGTACAGAGATAAGGTACATAAGAAAAGGTGGTGGTGGAAAACAGAAGTCCAGGAAGTCATCAAAAGAAAGAAGGAGTGCAGGAAAAAGTAGGAGACAGAAAAGAGGGACCAGGCTAGAAGGAATACTGGTTGGCTATCAAAGAACCTAAGAAAAGGGCTGCAATACAAAGAACAAGGCATCAGAGGCATTCTACCAGCTTCTGGAAAGTAAGTCAGTAAATGACAAAAAGAAACTATATCACATTGCAAGGCAAAGATAGAACAAGAAAGGAGATAGTCGGGCACCTTTCATAAGGGATGCCAGCAACAATCTGCTCACCAGTCCACAAAACATCAGTGGCAGATGGACGGAGTACTTCCAGCAGCTTCTGAATGAAGAAAACCCCACAGAAGCTGTACTGCCCCAGACAGAGCCTAAGATGATAGAAGAGAAGGTGCTCACCATAGAAGAAGTAAGAACAATACTAATGAAAATGAAGTCAGGGAACGCGGTAGATTCAGATGAGGTCACACAAGATATGATAAAGATTCTGGGTGAGCTAGGGGAGAAATGGCTCGTGAGGGTACTATTAGCAGTGTGGAGAGAAATACATATCCCAGAAAACTGGAGAATTAGCATACTAGTGCCAGTGTTGAAGAACAAATGGGGACATTCAGAATTCTGGGCAATGCAGAGGCATCAGACTCCTATAACATTGTATGAAAGTTCTGGAGAGGGTGATTGATAAACGAATACGCAGAGTAGTAGAAAGTAATATGGGAGATAAGCAGTTTGGATTCAGATCAGGATGCAGCACAACTGAACCTGATATTTAGAGTGAGACAGTTGAGACGAAGCTAGAGATGAGGAAAGAGTCCAACCGGGCATTCCTAGACTTGGAGAAAGCATATGACAAGGTCCCAAGAAAGCTGATTTAGGCAGTCTTGCAGTGGTTCAAAGTCCCAGAAACAATAGTAGAATAAGTGCAAGCTATGTACAAGGACCCAATGACTCAAGTACAAACAGTATTCGGTCTCACAGAATGACACATGATTCTATGTTCCTGGGCTCCCAGTGGGAGTGGGTGTGCATCAGGATTCAGCTCTGAGCCCACTGCTGTTCATACTGGTGATGGACTATATTAGCAAATAGGTTGGAGGGGACAGATCAACAAAGCTGCTGTTTGCAGAAAATGTGGCATTACAGTCAGACTCTGCGCAAGAGCTTCAGCAAAGGGTAGAGGGATGTGGAATGCAAAACTGAAGGCATGATGGGATGAAAGTGAGCACAGATAAGGCAGTTGTAATGACAGCAAATGGTGGAGTTCATAAGGAGCTGAGAATTGAGATCAAAGGGAAATAGTGGAACAGGTTAACAACTTCAGGTACTTGGGAGGGGAGGTTGAGGAGAAGGGAAATCTGAATGATGGGGTCAAAGACAGAATCAGAGGCCCTGCAACCAAGTATGACAGAAGAATGACAAAGAAGCTGAAAAGTAAAGTTTACAAAACAATGGTGAGCCCAGTACTACTGTACGGTTTGGAAATCTGGGCAGTAAAGGCAGAGCAGTTTAGAAAGCTAGTGGGGATGGAAATGAAGTGCCTGAGATGGGCGGTAGGATGCACACTGTGGGACAGATGAATAAGTTAGGACATAAGAACAGAAGTCACAGTAGCTCCAATTGCAAAAATGATCAAAGAGAACAGATTACTTTGGTTCAGGCACATGTGCAGAAAAGCAGAAAACAACCTGGTGAAGAAGATTTGGTATAGATAGTTAGAAGGCAAGAGGAAACAAGGGCATGCAGCAAAGAGGTGGATGGATTGTGTGAGAGAAGACCTGCAACAATCAGGCATGAGGATCAAAAAAGGCAGGAGAGTGATTCTGAATAGAGAGAGAGAGAGATGGTGACAGTTGACATGACACCCTGACCCCATGTAGAAAATGGGACTGATGATGATGATGATTTTATAAGTATAAAGACGACAACAAACACTGTAACAATGCAAAATACAGCAGTTTTACAGAGTATAGATGTATCATACACTAATATTAGCAGTAAAGGAGTGGTGCTATAGGGATAATACTTTCTATAGTTTCTACAAAATTCAATGTGGAAACAGCATAGTATAGCAATGGGAATTCCCATAGCTTATAATAGTGGGCACACCGTCAAGTATAAACTCATATGGTTGAGACATACTGAAAATTATTGATATATTATTCAGATATTGAACTTTGTCAGTATGCTTGGGTCTGAGTTTAACCTTACCTGATCAGTGCCTTATAATGACAAATGGTTCTATGGTCCTGCATATGCTAGCTAGATGCTAGAGTTCACTTCTGTGCAACATTTAAATAAATGGAGAAAGTAACAGTAATACATTGTACCTTTTGACTGAATTACACAGAGTAAGTTAAGCAAAATATACTTATTATCTACATTTGTGTACATTTGTAGAGTCTACACAGAAGCCTAGAATAGTACTATATTTATATCCCGTGTAAGTATAAGTATATCTTGAAGACAGGTTAATATTGTGTCTATCTAACAGCACAGAAACAATTGCATCCATATTATGCTTCTAGGTAAGACTTTATTTATTTTTTTAATTTTATCACATCACTTGTTTGACTATGGTTTTGGGAATGGTGCTTTAAAAAGACAGAGGTTACCTTGGGAAGACTTTTTCAGTTGTAGCTAGTTTGTGTAGGGTTACCCCTAGATATATAGCTTCAAATCCTCTAACAGAGTAAGTTTGTCCCTTTTAAATTATCTCCTTTTAAGTGGAGGCAGTAGTGGCCATGTAGTAATTTGCAGGTAAGGGTACTAGCAGACTACAACTGTTGCAGTGTGTGGTACAGTATGTAACAGTATCCCCCCATTGGACAGATGATTAAATAGGGGGGTTTATTTTTGGTGGTTTGGAGTAAGGCAGAGATATGAGAAGTCAGAATGTATGGGAATGATGGACAGTGTATATTTTAACCTGGTTGGTAATACATTGACTGCTACAGCTCATCTGGATAGACACACAATAATGTTAGCAATATTTACTAGTAAAATTGCTTAACTAGGTGTTAGAGTTTCATAGATTAGTACTAAGCTAACTACCCTTGCGAGCCATTTTAAGCCTATCTAATTATCCCTTGTGAGACTCAAACCCTGCACTTTGTGTTTGTAAGGCAAACACCTTAACCATTAGGCCACCTTTTAGTAAGTTTACTATAGTATATTAAGGTAAAATAACAGGCCTGAGTTAGACAAGTATGCATTTAGTTTTAGAAAAATACAGATTTTTTTTTAAGGAAAAGATACTAGTTTGATGGCTAAGTATGACATATACAGAAATAAGGTTTTATGAAAAGCTACGGAATGTTTTTTTTAAGGGAAAGATATGTCTATGTGCAATGGAATGCTAAATAAAGAGGCACATGCAAGACAAGGCTTGGAAACCAATTACTGTTTTTTTATTTATAGTGGCTTGTCATTGAAAGAATTGGCTGGCTCACCATTAAAATAATTAAGAATGTAGTATACTGATATTTAAATACAAATTTAAAAGGCAAACATTTAATTAATAAAAGTAAATAAAAAAATTACAGTTACAAATTTAACAAAATTTTTTGTGTTTTAACAATTATTAAAAACTTTATATTAAAGTGTTACAATGCATAAACAATAACAATACAGACATAAAAAAATGTATTCAGAAAAGTACAAAAGAATTGGCCCGTAAAGGAGACACTGGCACCTGTTCAGTGCAAGTTTGGGTAATTAACAGATAAAAACTTTCATTCCAGTCTCACTTAAGTTGTTTCCAATTAATTCCAGAATACTACGGTCTTATCAATTCTTTCTCTAGGTAGTTTGTTTTTATCCTTTATTATAAAATCAGAACTATGTAATTTGATGCCATCTTGATATCAGTAACCACTATTCTGAATCTGTGGAATCTGAACATGTGACATCAGCCCTTACTGCTGGGCTAATGAAATACAGGCACTGGGAAATTTTTAGCAATTTATAGCACACTGTTGCAATATTCTTGATTAAGTAGCACTGCTTTGCCTTTCATAAAAGTTATGTAAAAACAGGCATCTAATAGGTTAAGAAATAAGATGTAAATAAAAAAGGAAGATGGAGATGGTGGGGGTAAGACTGCAGTTAGGTCCTATCAGTATGTTGTCAGCAGCATCACATAACAGTTAGTAATGGAAGGTCAAACCTCCTGCCCTGGTACTTTATCTGACTACAGTATGAAATGACAGGAAGGTATCACTGTAAAGCCCAAGTCATAAACACTTTTGATGGAAAGCAGTACATAATTTATTAACTAGGCACCCTCCCTCCATGTTCTCCAATAGACATTATGGTGTGAGCTCACCTCAATGGTACTTTTCTCTAGAAGCAATAAATACTCTTGTTTCATACACCTGTCTCTGGCATTGCATGAAAGTTGATGCCATGTGAAAAGGAAATCCTTGGAGAAAGTTTACTCTTTGCTCATCCACTCTAGACCAATGAATGACACAAAGTAAGTCAAATACTCAGAAAGCAGCCTGCAACTATTAGAGAATGGGGGTGGGTAACACCACAGTGGTATTATTTTATTGGATTCTTTTTATTTAAATATTTAGTTTACTTTGGTTACCCAGACAGATCTATGTTTTCAAAATAGAAGCTTTAATGTAATTAACTAAGTCATTCATTCATGCGTGCTAAATGAGTTGGTGGACTTGCACAGAACAGACTCTTTTCAGGCATGACCTGAGCATACAGTAAAAGTATACAGTATAATAAATTTGCTTATTCTATTCATTTTTGTTGACCCAACTAGCACCAGTTGACATGGTCTATTCTCAGGGGAGACTTGAGGTGGTATCCATACTGCTTAGGAGTAATTTGGCTGGAACACCAGTGAAATATTGTACTCTATGTTTGATAAGTGCAATGGGATCGTTAACATTTGTTTGAACTATCCTAATTCCAGCAGACTGCACCACAGATTATCTCAACCCACAATGCAGCCCCCCCATGCTATGCTGCAGTCTTAGTATTGGAACATAAATCTAAACAACTAGTGTGGGAATCGAACACATGCACTTCTCATGTTCAGATGTATGAAACTTTCAGAGTCAGTGGCACTGAAAATTAAAAAGAATATATGAAGGAGTGAGAAAATATAAATGCAAAGAATTCTAGTTTATCAAACAGATGATAGCTTGATAGTTCAGAACAATGTGTCTAAATATATTAACAGCACACCACATGGTAAGGATATGAGATGGAAGACATGAAACAATAACATCATACAGTAGGTTTTGCTCTGTGATCTCAGTTGACCATGGACATCATTACAAAGTGCTGCTTGCCTGATAAATTATAATTTTCATTGGTGGCGGAATGGTGACCTCTGCTCTGGCAGGTTGCTCTGACTTGACTGCATTGAAGGTCACAGTGGGGTACAAGCAGTACTGCCATAATTTATCCATTAGTGCTCATATCTAGGGTCTAATTTCATTAGCTGTGATTGCATATTCCAGGGCTTGTTGCACTGAGTCCCTTATCGCTGCCTATAAAGTCTGAAGCAAAGCTCATTCCTGCCCTTGCCCTCTACAGCTTCTAACAATGATTAAAGTAATGGTAATTGTTTGGGGCACCCTCTTCCTACCACCAATATCAGCAGAATGAGAGCTGATTTACAGGGGAATCCCCCTACCCAAGTTCTCGCTCTCTTCCTCCTACTACACTATGTCATTCTAATGCCATGCATATATGGGGAATACCACAGTGATTCTGACTGCGCAGCTTCTGTGGATGTTTCTGGGTTATCATTAAGCTATGTGCAATGCACAATCAAGTATAACTCAGGCAGTCTGCATATAGCAGCTGCAGAGAAGTGAGCAGTTACAAGGAAAGTGCCTGGATAAATTGCTGACTCCCTCTTTGTATGACAAACCACCACTGAAGCAGTTCACAGGGATCATTGCAGTAGAAGGGCTGCTGCAACACTGGGCCACTACATTAAGCTATAAATCAGTAAAACGGCATGTTGCCAACCTAGTGATATGTGTCTCCCTCCATTTCAGTATTGCATTTTTTCCTGTGTATCAGAGCATTCTCTGTACGTCAGTGTAATCACTTTGTGCTGATTTCTGCAATGAAACTATATGGCTTGTGGGACATTTTTAATTGTAATTTTTTTTTATCTGGTGTTCCATATATCTAATTCAGTGCCACAGGGTAAGCAGAGTCTATCCTGGCAAGTGACAGGCATAAGGTGGAGAAATAATCCTGAATGACATTCCAGTCAGTCCAGGGACAGACAAACAGGCAGACACACACACACACACACACACACACACACACACACACACACACACACACACACACATATACACACACACAGAATGCATGCACACCTATGGGCAATTTAGAGAACTGGCAATTTACCAGATGGCATAATTTTAGGATGTTGTAAGAAACAACAGTATCTAGCAAAAATGCACATAAAGACAGTAATGATGGGCATTCTCCACATAGAATATATCATGAATGGAAGCTTAAAAAAAAAGCAATAGCTAGGAAGCAATAACGCCATGTGGTGCATTACTCTACCATCCTGAATCATACCGTCCCACCACTTATATTGTTATAGGACAAAGGACTTGTATCAGTTTGTGCTACAAAGGTAATTATGTATGAATCTCACCCAGAGTCATCACTTGGCAACATAATGGTAAACATAAGATCTAAATTACTACTGATCCCTATATAAAGACAGCTGTAACCAGTGACTGGACAATTAGAGACAGAAGTGTGTGTGTGTGTGTGTGTGTGTGTGTGTGTGTGTGTGTGTGTGTGTGTGTGTGTGTGTGTGTGTGTGTGTGTGTGTATATGTCTGTGTGTGAGTCCATGTGTGTGAGACTGAGTGCAAGTGTATGTGTGTGTGTGTGTGTGTGTGTGTGTGTGTGTGTGTGTGTGTGTGTGTGTGTGTGTGTGTGTGTGTGTGTACATAATATATGTAATTAGTGTACATGTATGTGTGTGTTCCAAGGATGGAGAGAGGTCAGCATTATGTAGGACACCTTCTAATACAATGCATTTCTTAAAAAAGGTGTTTTTAGAAAGGGACTCGGGAAAGTTTTGAAGGTGGTAACAGTCAGTGAGTGGGTAGTATTAAGCAAGGCAGAATCTTTAGACATAGTTATCTAAATTGATCAGGGAGTTTCTTCAAAAAATTGTGAGCAGCAATAACAAAGAAAATATTGAAGATCAGGAAAGAGACTTTATGAAGGATTGAGGGGAAGGCAAGGAACAAATAAAGGTCAGGAAACAGAAAAAAGAGGGCTGTTATTTTAACTCAACTCTATATACAGACACTGTGACATCGTAAAAGAATATGACTTGACAGATAAATAAGTCTTTTCTTGCATGAAGCTCTTATAATCGCGCAATTAAAAATGAAAATTCAAAACGAGTGACACTGTCTGCAAATGATTTATCTGAAAGCAGCAATGACCAGACATGCTGGAGAAGAGAGTTTTTCAGGCTTCAAGTAGTATGCAACAAAATGCCTGGCATTTACATACTCTGTAATCCTACAGGACTGATAATAAGTGAGGATGTAAAAAAGTTTTTAACTTGAGGGAACTGTTGAATGTGTTGAAACATGCCATTCAGTCACCGAAACCTCAGAACTGCATCAATAATGCACATAAATGTAAAGCTTTCCAAAACCCTGACACATACATCTTCTGATGAAACTGCTCTATAATAGAAATCATGCCACAGATTTGGCATAACATAGCTACTTTCTAATAGAAACTCTCACTAAAGGATGATTTCATTTTTTCCACATGATTCTAGCATTTAGCTGTCCTACTCTCTTCTCCATTATATTTATTTCTGCAGTACACCGGCCTGTTTTTGCACTCTCTCACCGCCGCATACTCCATGTTCTGCAAAGCTCAGGGTCAAAAGAAAGGCACACATGCTGTAATCACAATTACACAGCTCAGTCCTGGGTAAATACTTAGCCTTCACAGTTTGCTAGCTTTAATTACAAACTGATCGATGCTCTTAAATGCTGACAATCTCAATGAAGAATTAAGTTAGAAAATAAATAAAAATGTAACATTCACCCCACATGTCCTACTGCTTCAAACGTCTTTCCATGATCCATTTCTGAACTCACTCTGGTCAGTCTTGCTCTACATTTACTCTCTCTCAATCTTTCATGTCACCCTTCTCTGTCTGCTTTCATTCTTTAATCAATGCAAACAAATATTTTCAAGAGTATCAAAAATGCACAAAGGACCAAAAGAGATAATGGCTTTATTTGGCAAAAAAAGATGAAAAACTACATTCTGAGTGAAGATATGGCGAAGGAAAAGTAGGAACACAGAGTAAGGAACAGATGCTCTTACTGGTTTATGTGCGTGTTTGACAACCATTTACATTGGATAAGGTGGAAGAGTAAGAAGCTACGTGCTGCGCTCTTCCCTACATAACACTGATGATAACCCATAACATCATACTTCTGTCACAGCGAATGAAATTCCACTTGAAGCACATAAATGGCACAGAAATGGATATGGAAAGGCTCATTACAGAATGAATACATAAGGATATAGGTAACCTACAGACTGACTCTTGGCCTAACCCACTTCAGATTTGTCAAGGGCAGGTACTCCGTACCTAACCTGGTCATCTTCTTCAGAAAAAGTTACTGAAGCAATAGATGAGGGCAAAACAGTGTGCACTTCAAATCTAGAACCTGCAAAGGTGCAACACCATCCCACAGTTGGTTACAGGAGATAAACTCTCCCAGCTAAATATCAATCTCTATGCAACTCACTAGATAGCAAATTGGCTCATAAATAGAACCCAAGACATTAGGGTGAGCAGTTATACCTCTTTAAGACACGTCACTAAAGGTGTAACCCAGGGTTCAGTCCTTGAGCCACTCCTCTTTGGCAATTACTTCTTGGAGGTCAAAGCTACTGTTAAGGGTTACTACTGACCAAGTTTGCAAATGACTGCAAACTCGATTCCTTCCTAAACTCCTGAGAGGGCACCAAGATCCTCCAAGAGGGCCTGCCTTATGTAAATAACTGGTGTCAAAACCATGGACTAAAACTAAATGCCAAGAAGTGTATGGTTGCATCCTTCAGCAAGCATGACTGCACTTGTGACTGTCTTATTGACAACACACCTGGAAATTGTATCCTATAGTTTGAGATTTAGGAACATATGTGGACAATGAACTGTCCTTTGATGCCAACATTTCCACTGTTGTAAGGAAGTACTCTTTCATTGCACAGCTTATATTTAAAGATTTTCTGTCCAGATCCAGGGATGCAATTGTTCCACTGTACTCAGCAGTATATAATACCCCTTTCGCTATGTATCTTTCTAAATACTTTTGATAACTGTAATGACCATAGTGCCTTCTCACTAAAAGTCAGGGGATTAAATCATAAAAACTGTACAGACCTTCAAAGAGCCTTTTCTCTCTTCTTAGTATCATACAGGTTATTGACAGGCAACCTCTGCCTTGCATATAGACCTTCAACAGACCCTATTATGTCAGACCTATTACAGATTCACAAGTCCAATGGTATTATAAAACACAATTAAGGGATTTCAAACTCTTTTGCAAAATAAACAGATCATGTTGCAGGGATAGGTTTATATATCACAAACAATACCACCTCTGTAGAATGGTCTTCCACTCCACATAAAGCAAAGTACTTTTCCTGTTCAAATGTAATCTGGATAAATGGATAAGTAACTGCAAATTTATGCCTGGTTTAGCATCCCCTGTCCTTCATGGATAGGCGAGGTATGTAAATGTCCTAACATATCCTTGTTTGGGCTGTCTCGGGTGTTTATTATATGCAAAATATAAGTTGAATACTACCACGTGAATGAAATGCTAGGCTTCTTAAGTTCCTCACAGCTCAATAAATAAGTAATCACCTATGAACCTACATGTACACACACATACACACACACACACACACACACACACACACATATATATATATATATATGTATATATATGTGTTGTTGTTGTGTCTTTCGGCTTATCCCGGTTAGGGGTCACCACAGCGGAACTCTGGTCCGCTAATGTTTGGTAGTGGATTTTTACGTGCCGAGTTACCAGCCCTGACAAACATTCACGCCCATTCATGCATGCCTCCACACAGAAGACGCTCTAGCTGAGAATCGAACGGGACAACGTCTTGCTGTGAGGTGACAACGCTACCGCAGCACCCCTACCGTGTATATATATATATATATATATATATATATATATATATATGTGTGTGTGTATAAAATCTGTGTGTGCGTGCATATGTGTACGTGTGTGTGTGTGTGTGTGTGTGTGTGTGTGTGTGTGTGTGTGTGTATATATATATATATATATATATATATATATATATACATATACACACACACACACACACACATTTATATATATATATATATATATATATATATATATATATATATATATATACACATATACATACATACATACACACACACACGCACACACACATTTATACACATACACACAGACATATATTTTTCCTTTTCTGTCAGTTAAACACACTTATACACATGCACATAAAAAGACTACTACTTCATAATTTGTCTGAGTTAGTGATTCACAACTGCAGTAACATTAGTGAATTCCAACTCCAGTAATGTTAATTATACCCAACCCCTGGAACATTAGTGATTCCCAACCCCAGTGATATTAGTGACTCCCAACTCCAATAATGTTAGTGGTTCCTAACTCGAGTAATATTACTGACTCCCAACCCCAGTAATGTTTGTGATTCCCACCCCAAGTAATGATAGTGATTCACAATCCCAGTAATGTTAGTGATTCCCAACTCCAATAATGTTAGTGAATCCCAACCCCAGCAATGTTAGTGAATCCCAACCCCAGTAATTTGTGATTCCCTACCCCAATAATGTTAGTGACTCCCAACCCTAGTAATGTTAGTGACTCACAACCCCAGTAATGTTAGTGATTCTTAACCCAAGTAATATTACTGACTCCCTACCCCAGTAATGTTTGTGATTCCGTACCTCAGTAATGTTAGTGACTCTCAACCTTAGTAATGTTTGTGATTCCCAACCCTAGTAATGTTTGTGATTCCCAACCCTAGTAATGTTTGTGATTCCCAACCCTAGTAATGTTAGTGACTCCCAACCCTGGTAATGTTTGTGATTCCCAACCCCAGTAATGTTAGTGACTCCCAACCCTAGTAATATTACTGACTCCCAACCCCAGTAATGTTTGTGATTCCGTACCTCAGTAATGTTAGTGACTCTCAACCTTAGTAATGTTTGTGATTCCCAACCCTAGTAATGTTTGTGATTCCCAACCCCAGTAATGTTAGTGACTCCCAACCCTGGTAATGTTTGTGATTCCCAACCCCAGTAATGTTAGTGACTCCCAACCCTGGTAATGCTTGTGATTCCCAATCCCAGCACATTACGGTGCTATGCAGACTTTCTCCTAACAGTATCACACAAGATGCACACACATGCACAAGAGCACATACACACACTTCAAATCTGTGCCCTTCCCTAGTCCTTGCTCTTACTCTAACCCTCAAACAATCACAAGTGCAAACACACTCAACCCCAGTGCTGAAACTCCTCTTGTTACAAACAAAAGAATTTTTACTCCCCACCATTTTTCTTATATTTGATGATTCACAACTCAGCTATTTCACCACTTAGCAAACTTTTACACTCATCCAAATCTACCACCTAAGAGATTTTTGATGAATGTTAATTCTGACCAAATATACTGCATGTGCATATTTATAGAACTTTCTCTATACATGGATATAGATATACATCTATCTATCTATTAGGCTTTTAGATTCAGATTAATTTATGTTGTGGATCTAGCAGCAAACTAGAAAACACCCAGTGCCTGTATGCAATGCCATAAGGTAAGATGATGGTAACATACCCCTTTTCACCTTTACAAGTGGATATATTTCCAATACACGACATATATTTAATGGCATATTTATTATAAAAACAGTTATACCTGTGACAGTGGAACGACATTGTATTTTCGCACATCCTTAACTAAAACTTGAAGAGATATGTATTTGCTTATTTACTCAGAGCACAGCAATATTGTAGATGCAGTTTTGACAGTAACACTATAGTGCAATACATTTACTGGGTGTATCACTAATATCATACAGGCAGGTGATGGAGTAGTGCTAAACACATATTTTAAAAAATAGATCTGAGTCGCATCAGTAGGCACTGGGCAGATAGCTGCACTTTAAGGAGGTAGGCGTAGTGAAATTAAATTTCATATATGAAGTGAAATAGGCTATGATAGGTCTGATGAATGCTGAATACAATCCAAGGAAGTCGTCGTTCCACTGTATTTGGCATTCATCAGACCTATTATTGAGTACAATGCCCCCTTTGGTATGTGCCTAACCAGGCATATTCAGCAATTGGAACGTCCACAGTGGTTTCTCACTAAAAGAATACAGGGCTTAAGTAAAATGTCCTATGCAGACTGCCTCAAGGGCCTATCCCTGTATTCTGTCTCCTACAGGCTTTTGAGGGAAGATGTATGCCTGGCATATATGGCATTGTCAGACGCAAGTCTGATGGACCTCCTGCATATCCACAAAACAAACAGTACCAGAATTACCCATTCTAAAGACTTAAATCTTGCCTATGATATAAATAGGGCCTACTAGAGAGACAAATATGCATCCTAAAGACTACCCCATCTCTGGAACAGGCTCCCCAACCATGTGAAACAGAGTTCCTGCCTAACCCAATTCAAATGTAACTTGGACAATTGGATGGGGAACAGGAAATTCATCCATGGTTTGGCACCCATGTCTCTAACGGACACAGGCAACCTGTAAGTGGTTCATCTCCCAGGGCCCTGTTTGTAAATGTTTCATCTCCCAAGCCCCTGCTTACACTAATCAGGGATACCAGAACTTATCAGAGATTTGGGATGCATGGCTAGGCTTAAAAAGGCCCTTGTGGTCATTTGCCTAGTAAACACCTAGGAACCTATGAAGCTAAGAAAGGCTATCTGCAATGCATACTGTGTGAATTGCCTGGTAGCTAATGAAGTGGCTTAAGGCCATGAGCTGTTAACAAGCTGCTTCCAGTGGTTCATGGTTTGGTTTGATTTTCTCAGCCTTATTTGCCTGTGCGACTTTGAGAAAGTTACTTAACCACAGTGCTCCCTGGCTGATTCTGAAAAAGGTCCATGGAGATCAGTTGCTCTATCCAAGTTAGCAAATATAAATAAACAAATAAATAAACTAGTGAGAATAGGAATGAAAAATACAAAAGACAGTGAGAACTATCACTTGTACTGGCAAGAAGCCTGCACACACACATAAAAGGAAAACAGTATAGTTGGCGGGAAAGAACAGTGAAAAGGTGCTCAACAAACACCTTATCTGTTCCCTAAAAGGATGGAAAGTGCATACAAAAAGCAAGAAAATTGTATAGCATGCAAACACATAGCAGGAAGACAGTAAGGTAAAGCAAGCTGGGGGAGGGGTGTGGTAATTTTTTGTTAAAGAACTCATGTTTTGTGTGTGTGTGTGTGTGTGTGTGTGTGTGTGTGTGTGTGTGTGTGTGTGTGTGTGTGTGTGTGTGTGTGTGTGTGTGTGTGTGTGCGCGCGCGCGTGTGTGCGTGTGTGTGTGTGTGTGTGTGTGCGCACGCACACGTGTATGTGTGCGTATGTGTGCGTGTGTACGCGTGCATCTACTTATGTGCATATATGGTTCACCCGTACATGATCAAAATGCGTTGTTTTTGAATTAGGGTTACCACCTGTCCCACTTTGCGAGGGACAGTCCCTCTTTGGGCAGTTGTGCCCTGACAAAAAATATTAAAAATGGCAAATTTCCTGAGATTGTAGGACATAATTAATTCCCATATTTTATGTAATAGTTGCATAAAACAGTTATTCTGTATCTAAAATACCTAAATGTTATAAGAAACAGAATAAGAAACTAAAATGCTACAAGAATAAGCTTTTATTTAGGCACAAAAGTTAAGTTCTATCTTTTGTACTGACCGTGGGTATTTGTCGGCCTGTAAAATCTGATGTTTGTACCGAAAATGTCCCACTTTGGCCATTTGAAAAGGTGGCAACCCTATTTTGAATGCATTTTTTAGAAGTAAAGTTACACAATGAAGTGCAGTTCAAAAAGAGGGAATAGAACTGTGGTATTTTAGCAAGTTGGGCAACTATTGGAAAAAGGGAATCTTCCCTTTTCTCTGCTATTGTGCAAACTTAAAATTGGTATATTTAAGTTACCACGAGTGTGGGGAATGCAGGGGGCTTTCCTCCCTTCAAAAACATTTGTATTTTTCAAAGTACCTTATTTTGATAATTTCAGCAGCTCACAGGACATCAAAGGCAGTTGGAAAGAGTATTATTAGCAGCTTCTGAATGAAGAAAACCCCACAGAAGCTGTACTGCCCCAGAAACAGCCTACAATTAGAGAAAAAGAGGAGCCCACCTTAGAAGAAGTAAGAACAGCACTAAGGAAGAGGAAGTCAGGGAAAGCAGCAGGCTGAGATGAGGTGACAGCAGATATGATAAAGATGCTGGTGAGACAGGGGAGAAATGGCTCCTGAGGGTACTAATAGCAGTGTGGAGTGAAAGGCGTATCACAGATGACTGGAGAATAAGTATACTTGTGCCAGTGTACAAGAACAAAGGGGACATCCACAACTGTGAGCAGTACAGAGGCATCAAACTTTATCACACTGCATGAAAGTTCTGGACAGAGTGATTGATAAACGGATACGCAGGGTAGTAAGTAGAATGTAAGATGGGTGATGAGGAGTTTGGATTCAGATCAGGATGCAGCACAATGGACCCGACGTTTTCAGTGAGACAGATAGTTGAGAAGAAGCTAGAGATGAGGAAAGAGTCCAACTGGGCATTCCTAGATTGGAGAAGGCATATGACAAGGTTCCAAGAAAGCTGATTTGGACAGTACTGTGGTGGTTTGAAGTCCCAGAATCATTGGTAAAATTAGTACAGGCTATGTACATGGACCCAGTGACTGAAGTACGAACAGTGTTTGGTCTCACAGAGAGTTTCCAGTGGGAGTGGGTGTGCATCATGGTTAAGCTCTGAGCCCACCGCTGTGCATGCTGGTGATGGGCTACATTAGCAAACAGGTCAGAGGGGACAGATCAACAAAGTTGCTGTATGCAGACAATGTGGCATTACAGGCAGACTCTGGTCAAGAATTTCAGCAAAGGATAGAGAATGGAATGCAAAACTGAAGGCACATGGGATGAAACTAAGCACAGATAAGACAGTGGTAAAGGCAGCAAATCTGTGAAATCAGAAGAAGCTGAGAATTGGGATAGAAGAGAGGATAGTGAAACAGCTAAATAGCTTCAAGTATCTGGAAGGGGTGATTGAGGAGAAGGGAAGTCTGAATGAACAAGTCAAAGCTAAAATCAGAGGGGTTGCAGCCAACTGGCATAGAGTCTGAGGTGTAGTCTATGACAGAAGAATGCCAAAGAAGCTGTAAAGTAAGGTGTACTAGGCAGTGGTGTGACCAGTACTAGTATATGGTACAGAAACCTGGGCAATAAAGGCAGAGCAGATGAGGAAGTTAGAAGTGGTGGAAATGAAGTGCCTGAGAAGGGTGGTAGGATGCATACTGTGGGACAGATGAAGAAATGAGGACATAAGAGCAAAAACCAAAGTAGATCCCAATCCAGAAAAGATCAAAGAGAACAGATTACAGTGGTTCGGACACATGCAGAAAAGCATAAGACAATCTGGTGAAGAAGATTTGGGACAGACAGGTAGAAGGAGGTAAGAGGAAATGAGGATGTCCAGCAAAGAGGTGAATAGACTGTGTGAAAGACGATCAGCGACAGTCAGGCATGAGTATCGAAGAAGGACTGTGGCATTGAATCGAGAGAGATGGCAACAGTTAATACAATACTATGACCCCATGTAGAAAATGGGAAAAGGTGGGCTGATGATGATGATTACTTCAATAATTCTGTCTTTCAGTATGTTTTACATGGTAGTTCAGACTTCAAAGTTTACTTACCACAAACTCATATATATGTATATATAGTTTTTTTTAAAGTAACCTTGGGAATGAACAGGTGGGCAGGCAGTTGCATAAATCAGATACACCTACTGTAAGACCACAAACAAATAAGGGCAGATATGGACATACAAGGGGTGAAGACATGGAGACACATATACAGAAAAACAAAAGTTGCACAATTGGCTTAGGGCATGATAGGATACAGAGAGCCTGACAGGCGGCATGTGACTCATAGGGGTATTACTGTACGAGATGATCCTATGTTCATGTGGCCAGTGGCAGTGGCCACACCCACATCATTGCCTGATGGGATTTGCCAGCCAGTCTAGTGATACTGCTACTTGCAGGAAGGCACTGAATTATGACCCACTGGATCATCACCTGGTCCATCACAGGACCTACTAAGTACTTCAGTTCCAGTGCAGCTAACATGAGTGACTGGACTGGACCACCTGCCAGGGATTGTCCAGAACCGTCCTCAGACAAGGCATTCTCACTCCACTCTTCAGCCTCGGCCACAGCCTCTACCAGGGTGGCATTAGGTCTTGGTTGACACATCTATGACTAGTGGACCATGGAGACTTGCAGAAGGGACATAAAATTGGGAGACTTGACATTAGTAATGAAGATCCAAAGGTGATACTGCAGATATAAGGCAGGAAAGGACTACAGATGCCACTAACCAGTATTCTCTGCAATGCCATGTCTCTGCAGAAAGAAAAAAAGGGAAAGAAAGTCATCACATATCAGATATGAGTGTGGGCAAATATAAAGGACAATGCAATGATAACAGCCTCACACACATTCACACAAACATGTAGGCAAGAGGAAACCTTATATGACTCCTCCCAGTCCAAACCACAGCTGTAGCACTGTGGGCATTTGCAAAAAAGCAAAAGGCAACTGGGTTTTCATGTTGCAGGACAGCTGTTTATAATAGTACAGTTATGTACAAATAACACAGGCAGCAACACCACTGATGTTAGCTGCAGGAAAGCAGACATGGCCACACTAAAAATCCCTGTGTGAAATACAGCATAATCAGGAAATGCCCCCCCCCCCACCTTGTCCCAGGGTCACAGCCCTCTACCACCCCCCAGAAATAAATAAATGCCACAACAGACCATTTGATGCCAAAAGCACACACAATACACATATAACAACAACATAGTTTCCATAACTTCAAACACACCCTAAAAAATGAATGTCACTTTACTCAGAACTGCCCCTGCTCTTCCCCTAATAGGATAACTCTGTTCACCTTCTTGTTCCTTTCCTTTTTCCAACTTTGATCCCTTTACCTTGAATCTCTTACACTATCTATTTCCAAATCTCACTTAAATTCTTTGCGTATCTTAAACTTTTTATATCCTATTCTACATTTCTGTTAAATATATTCTTCCTTCTATTTTCTATCCTTCTTTCTAATCCTATCTCTTCTATCACTCTTGTAGAACTTAAAATATAAAGTGTAAGGTGCAACATCTCTTTTTTAATATCACCTATCTTGTACATTTTCTGTTACTGTATCTTCCTATTTGTATTTAGTATATAGTATTAATTACTTATTTTGCATACTTTAATACCTGCATTTGTCTTGTTTATGTACTAAGTTTTAACTGTATGTATTCATGTGGACCTTTTCTCCCCGGGCCTCTGCTGAAAATGGGGCCTTGACCCAGTCAGACTTTCCCTGTAAACAAATGTTAAATAAATAAATAAATAAACAATCGTGGTAACCAAACTAGAACATCCTGGGACTTGACAGATTACATAGCAACAGAGAAGCAGGCACTGTGCACAGCAGACACACAGCAAAAATATTTATTAAATACAGTACAGTACTGTACTGTACTGTATGCAGCAGTGAAATATGGCATACCACTAGGAATGTCCTTGCCTATCCCCTGCTTCCCATGAATAGAGATTTCCAGGGTGGTGATGATGATGATGATGATGTAGGTCATCGTATTGCTTATTAATGTGAGGGATGCCTATTATTCTGGACAAAGGAGTTGCCAAATTGCACCAGGCATCCACCTCCCTGAAAAGATCTGCTTAGGGCTTCAACAACCATCTCATGCACTGGCTGTGGGGCAGATGGAGCATAATGTTGTTCTACTTTGTGTACAAGGCAGGTATTCATCATGGGCTTCATAGGTTCATAGGTTCATAGGTAGGTACTATGCTATTGGTCCTAGGGCCTATATAAGCCTAGCCAGAAAGGTACCCTGGCTTTCACCACCCAAGAAAATTATTTTCCTGTGCCCTTGTCAAGCAGAGCCACAGAGGTGATCCCCAGGGTGAATTTCCTATTTTCCATCCAATCATCAAGATTTATCTTGAAGAGTGCTACTGAGGAGCTTTGTTTGATATAGATAGGTAGTTTGTTCCAGAGTATGGGAAGTCTCTGGGACATGAATCTATCCCTCCAGCATGTTCTGTTTATTGTGGTGACAAGGTTTAGTTCCCTAGAGCGTGTAGCTTAGAGGAATTGGGATTTCTTTTAGTGGAGCATGTCCAACAGCTCTGGGTTTGACATAGCTTTGTATGTTAGGCAGAGATCGCCTCGGAGTAGGCGATATGCGACGGAGTAAAGCTAGAGTTTTTTGAGACGGTCTGCGTAGGGCATCTGTTTCAGGCTGGTAATCCTGTTTGTGAGGAATTTCTGTGGCCTTTCCAGTTGTTGCAGATGTCTTGTGAGGTACATACCAAAAGGGGCGTTGTACTCTACAATGGGTCTAATGAGTGACGAGTAGAGGGGAACAATGATCTCTTTTTTCCTGGATGAGAAACCTTTTGTGATGAGGTGTTCCACGTAGAAGGATTTTCTGACTATTGTGGTGATGTGATTATCAAAGGAAAGACTACTGTCCACCTGTGTCCCAAGGTCTCTTATCACACTTTCGGTGTTAAGTAGACTACCACCTATGTGGTAGCTCATGGGTGCAGAGTTTTTACCAAAGGGGATGACAATGCACTTACAGCAGTTGCAGCCATTTTCATTGCTCTGTTGCAATAAATAAATAAATAAAATGGCAACATGCCATGGCATGCCAGCAACAATTCAGGGCTCTAAATCATGGGTAGCATACCCTAGCACTTTGTAGATGCAAAACATGTGTACATGGATATGGACAGCTTGCATGAACAAGAAGCTATGTATGTTATGCCAGTGATGTACAGATGAATACATTTACACCAAATAATACTGGCGCACAGATGCAAAACACAGAGATTTGTAGAGAAATGATGGATCTAGCTTCATTAGCATAAATAAAATGCAAAGCAGAACTTATTAGCAATGATTACAAGTATTTTGCCATAGTGGATGCCAAAATGCATATCAAGGAAAAATGAGCTGCAAACTTATTCCAACAGCAGACAGCTTACAAGAGATAGGACAGAAGTCTCCTCTACTAATGACAAGCTATATGTGCAGTGTCACATACAAGTGATTATGTCACTTTTGAATGCTCCCTGTAACTGAATTGTTATTTAGTTAATATTAGTGGGCAGATGTACTTATGCACAACAGCCATCTACAGAACTCAAGCACCTGTTCACATACACACCCATCAGGGGATGGGATCTCACTGACACAGGACAGCCGATTTCTCATCAAAGCAGCTGTAGCTTTTGTGACACCAGCATCTGGAATCCATTATAATCACCTGTTCACATACACACCTACCAGAGATGGCAGCCCACTGACACAGACTGGCCACACCCTACCCGTCATGCACCCCTAAGCAGTGTGCAGGACATATAAGGCCCACTCACTGTATTCAAGCTGACATACCATCCATGTCTAATAGGCCAGCCTACTTTCATTGTGACAGAGGTACCACTGTGCATCCACACCATAATTTGCAAACCCCCTTTTTGTGCCTTGTAGTCAGCTGCTCCATAGTGCTAGATGGTTCTTTGAATGTCTGCCTAGTTGTGTGCTCCCATTTTTGTCACAAGGTGATGCTACAAGACTCACTAAATGTCTGTGAGTACCCCTAGTGTATCATAAAAAATGTCTGACTTTTTAACACTGCAGTGAATTCATTGTGACTAGCAAGAGGAGTAGCATATGAATGAAGAACAGAAAATACTCTTCATCTTTTTCTTTCGGCTGTTCCCGTTAGGGGTCACCACAGTGGATCATCTGTTTCCATTTCCTCCTGTCCTCTGCATCTTGCTCTGTCACACCAACCACCTGCATGTCCTCTCTCACCACATTCATAAACCTTATCTTAGGCCTTTCCTCTTTTCCTCTTACCTGGCAGCTTCATCCTTAGCATCCTTTTCCCAATATACCCATCATCCCTCCTCAGCACATGTCCAAACCAATGCAATCTCATCTCTCTGGCTTTGTCCCCAAACCATCCAACCTGGGCTGACCCTCTAATATACTTATTCCTAATCCTGTCTACCCTCATCACACCCAGTGCAAATCTTAACATCTTTAACTCTGCCACATCCAGCTCTGACTCCTGCCTTTTTGTCAATGCCACTGTCTCCAACCCATATAACATAGCTGGTCTCACTACCCTTTTGTAGACCTTCCCTTTCACTCTTACTGGTACTCATCTGTCACAAATCACTCCTGACACACTTCTCCACCCACTCCATCCTGCCTGTACTCTCTTCTTCACCTCTCTTCCACACTCACCATTACTCTGAACTGTTGATCCCAAGTATTTAATCTCATCCACCTTTGCCAGATCTACTCCCAGCATCCTCACCATTCATCTATCCTCCCTCTCATTCACACACATATATTCTGTCCTGCTGACCTTTATTCCTCTCCTCTCTAGAGCATATCTCCATCTCTCCATGGTCTCCTCCACCTGTTTCCTACTCTCACTACAGATCACAATGTCATCTGCAAACATCATAGTCCATGGGGACTCCTGTCTGATCTCGCCTGTCAACCTGTCCATCACCAGTGGAAATAAGAAAGGGCTCAGAGCTGATCCTTGATGTAATCCCACCTCCACCTTAAATGCATCTGTCACTCCCACTACAGATCTCACCGCTGTCACACTACCCTTGTACATATCCTGTACCACTCTTCTCTGCCACTCCCGACTTCCTCATACAATACCACAACTCCTCTCTAGGCACTCTGTCATATCTAAGTCCGCAAAGACACAATGCAATTCCTTCTGACCTTCTCTGTACTTCTCCATCAACACTCTCAGAGCAAACATTGCATCTGTAGTGCTCTTTCCTGGCATGAAACCATACTGCTGCTCACTAATCATCACCTCCCTTCTTAACCTAGCTTCTACTATTCTTTCCCATAATTTCATGCTGTGACTGATCATTTTTTTTCCCTCTGTAGTTACTACAGCTCTGCACATCACCCTTATTCTTACAAATCGGTACCAAAACACTTTTTCTCCACCCCTCTGGCATCCTTCCACTTTCCAAGTTGTCATTAAATAATCTGGTTAAAAATTCCACTGCCATTTCTCCTAAACACCCCCAAGCTTCCACAGGTGTGTAATCTGGACCAACAGCCTTTCCATTCTTCACCCTCTTTATTGATATCCTTACTTCCTACTTGCTAATCTATTGCACTTCCTGATTCACTATCCCCACATATTCCAACCTTCTCTTCATTCATCAGCCCCTCAAAGTACTCTTTCCATCTGTTCAACACACTCTCCTCGCTTGTCAGTACGTTTCCCTCATTATCCTTTATCACCCTTACCTGCTGCACATCTTTCCTAGCTCGGTCCCTCTGTCTAGCCAATCGGTACAGGTCCTTTTCTCCCTCCTTAGTGTCCAACCTTTCATACAATTCTTCATATGCCTTATCCTTAGCATTTGCCACCTTTCTCTTTGCCATGCACCTCATCTCCTTATACTCCTGTCTACTTATTTCATCTCTCTGACAATCCCACTTCTTCTTCACCAACCTCTTTCTCTGTATACTCTCCTGTAATACAAACCTGGTAAATATATGCTAAGGCTCGCTGTAAGCTGGGAACAGCACCAACTAAATCTACAAATGTTGGGCTGAACATTCTTTCAGTCACTATCTCAAAAGATAATTCCATAAGCAAAGAATCACTTAAAATATATCATGAAGTATCCTCCCAATGCAGAGTTTAAAAAAAAAAGAGACTATTGCATTTCCTGGGTAGGACAACTGCAACAAGGCATGGTCACTATACAAATTTTGCTCCATTAGATAATATATCATACAATCGATTGAGTGCATGTTAATTCCCTGTTTTTTAAAATAGATTATTTTAGTGCACTGCTAACAGCTTGCAGAGAATTTATCGATTTTTCTTCCAAGTGATTGAGTGTTCAAATACTATTTCTTTAAAACATTTGACTGAAAAAAGAATGCTCAATACACTTGTTTTCATTTCAAATGTGGGCAGGTAAAAGGATGGGAGAAGCATCCAAAAGTTAATTATAATATTTAATGAATCGGTGCTTTGCTATCCTCATGGTGTTCAATAAGGAATCTCTTGGAATTCGACCTCAGACAGTTGAAATAATGTAAATCTATGCAGGTATGATAAAAGGACCAGCTGTGTGGGCTGAAAAAGTGTTCCAAAGACAAGAGGTGGAAATGCTAAAATATGCAGAAGTGATAATGATGGGTAGCAAATTCAGGACAGTCATGAAAAAATATTTTGCAAAATATGGTGCTAGATGATTGAAATATAAGTATCATAGAACAGTCAGTCTACTCATGAATAAATACCATCAAGATTAGTTGGCCATGAATGAACGAACAAACAAACATGCAAATAAGTCAATAAATAAATAAATGGATACAAGAATGACTGGGTAAAATATGTAATAAAGACAGTTTTCAGAAGTTATACATGAAATTATATATGCTGCTGGACACTGTGGGGTGTATATCACAGAAGGAGTACTACAATGAAGCCTGAAATTATTTTGAAAACCCAAATGGAATGACAAGAAGTGGTAAAGCTATGCAAAGAGAAACATCTCAAAAAAGTATTTGTGTGTATCTGTTTGGGGGGGGGGGGGTCAGGGGTAGGTTAGACCCAAGGTCCAAACTTCTGCAGTTGGAGAGCAGTGACAACCCATATATTCTGGAACAGTTCTGTCCATATTCAAAAATAGTTGCTCTCAGTATAAGTCTCCCTTGATCCATAAGACCTGCTCTCAGTATCAGTGGCTACAGGCTTGCTACACAGATCAGATTCCAAAAGACCTGCTCTCAGCCTGCTCTCAGTGTAAGTGAGAGCAAGTCTTTTGGAAATTAGCCCTTCATCTGTGTTAAAACATTAAAAGTTGCTTTGATGTCAGCAGACCATCACTCATAGAAGTACTTCAGTCAGATGATATTTAAGATACAAACAAAAAAAAAATCTAAACTGTTACATGACAGCAACAACCCCCACAAATAGGCAGACTTCAGAGTAGCAGCACTCATGGGTCCTTATTATCAACTTTCTCTGTGTTGCTATAGAAACCTTTAGGTATTTTGAGGTTTAGAGTTGGGTTGTGAGTCAGAATTCCTTGTGCTAACCACGGAGCTCCTTACTGTTCCAGCATTGCTGGCTTGTTTCAACACATTAGACGCACTCGAAGCAGCAGTCTCACAGCGGTTGGTACTGTTTATTTTTGTGGTGCTTTCATGTTGGCATGTGATTTGAAAAAAAAAAACATTAGATTTGGCACACCAATGGAAGACAGTCTCAGAATATACTGCGTGTTGGTAGAACTGCTGAAATTCTTACTTGACCAGCACTTTATGAATTAACATATAAGACATGACAAAAAGTATGCCTAGCATTATATAACAATCATAAAACAGCTCAGTTAGATTCCTCGTGTGTATGAAAAGCAGGGCTAACTACTTCATTGCTAGGTATGGAAGAGCAAAAGCAAGGGTCAGAAGGAGCTCACAGTTATATTTGCCAGACAAGGACTAGATGCTATATCACAACGTGCTGCTAAGTGAATGTATTGACACTTTAAAGAAAAGCTCTCAGACTTAAGCTATGCATGCCTTTTGATATTTCACTTAAATAAATAGACCGAATAGCTAAAAGCTTTGCAAAACTTATACAGGAACATCATATGTTTATTCTATATTAAATTGCAATAACTTAAAGAGTAACATTTACTTCATATTTATTAACAGGGCAGACTCCCTAAAGGGTGGACATTACTGAGAAGGAGGGAAAAGTTTCAAGCACCACATAGGGTCATTATCTTACTGACAGATGTAATAAGATAAGTAGCAAACAAATGTATAAATAGTTAATAATATGAACTTCAGTATCACATCTGCATTGGTGAGCACGAGTGGTAGTATATGAATAGAGGTTAGATATGTCCGAATACCTCGAAATTACTAGGTTTCTGTTGAAAGCCTGAAAACCAAAATTCCAGTCCTTGGAACACTGAAACAAAAAATACAAATCTGTTAAATAAATGTTCAGTGTAAGCATGCAATGCCCTTACTTCAAGGTACAGCAGTTTTCATAGGTTCATAAGGAAGTACTAGGCTGGCTACTCTTTGTGAACTATTTTATGCCCAGACAATTTGTTTTTTAACTTTATTTTATTCATCCTTGGTTGACTCGGTTAGTCTCAGTAAGCTAGTAGCCCCTTTTCACGGGAGACCTGAGTTCCCTTAGAAGTGAGAATCAAACTCTATAACATGTGTCTGTGAGCTACACACCTTAACCATTATGCTACCCCCCAACCCCTTTAAACACCTTTCATAGGTTCATAGGCAAATACTGGAGTCTTGAATGTTAGTATATATAATTGGCATAGGTGTAAAAGGACACAGCATCCCCCCATGGGGAGAGTGTTTTAATAGCATTACAGTGAGTTTTGAGGTTTGCTCTGTCTATTTACTTGGTAATCACCCTTTGTGTTTCACATTTGCGGAATTTGTAATTATGAGTGTCACATTTCTGAAACAGTACAGATTCCCTATTTCTTTTGAGATATGCCATAAATCCATTTGCATCCACCCGTACAATGGGAATGTAGTCCTCTTTCACATCCAAATGAATTTACCTTTGCAGTATACTGCCCCCCCCACACACACCTTACGCAGTTTTTTTAACAATGCAAAATCCATCTGCCTGACTGGGTAATGTAATTGTTGAAACATAGTTTCATAGATTAGTACTAAGCTAACTGCCCTTGCGAGCCATTTTAAGCCTAGCCAATTATCCCTTGTGAGACTCAAACCCTGCACCTTGTGTTTGTAAGGCAAGCATCTTAACCATTAGGCCACCCTCCCACCCTATAATTTACATCTTTTTCATATTGTTGTATTAGAAATTCTAGGTCAAAAGTCACCGATGCTGATACAACAAGTAACACTTTTAATGCTATTATGGAATACTGCACTGTCCAGGATTGGGAAAGTTTGAGTGCAGTCACAGAATACTGCACTACTCAGTACTGTGACAGTCTTTGTGCAGTAACAGAATACTGCACTGTCTGTGATTGTGACAGTTTTAGTGCAGTAACAGGATACTGCACTGCCTAGCACTGTAACAGTTTTAGCGCAGTAACAGAATACTACACTGCTCAGGAGTGTGACAGTTTTAGTGCAATAACAGAATACTGCACTGCCCAGGACTGTGACAGTTTTAGTGCAGTAACAGAATACCACATTGTACAGGACTGTGACAATTTTAGTGCAGTAACAGAATACTGCACTGCTCAGGACAGTAACAGTTTTAGTACAGTAACAGAATGTTGGACTGTGAGAGTTTTAGTGAGTAGCGGAATAATACACTGCCCAGGACTGTGACAGTCTTTGTGCAGTAACAGAATACTGCACTGTCCGTGATTGTGACAGTTTTAGTGCAGTAACAGGATACTGCACTGCCTAGCACTGTAACAGTTTTAGCGCAGTAACAGAATACTACACTGCTCAGGAGTGTGACTGTTTTAGTGCAGTAACAGAATACTGCACTGCCCAGGACTGTGACAGTTTTAGTGCAGTAACAGAATACTGCACTGCTCAGGATGGTGACAGTTTTAGTGCAGTAACAGAATATCACATTGTACAGGACTGTGACAATTTTAGTGCAGTAACAGAATACTGCACTGCTCAGGACGGTGACAGTTTTAGTACAGTAACAGAATGCTGGACTGTGAGAGTTTTAGTGAGTAGCAGAATAATACACTGCCCAGGACTGTGACAGTTTTAGTGCAGTAACAGAATACTGCACCACCCAGGACTGTAACAGTCTTAGTACAGTAAAAGAATACTGCACTGCCTGGGACTATGACAGTTTTACTGCTGTAAAAGAATACTGCACTGCTTATGATTGTTTCGGTTTAAGTGGAGTAACAGAATACTGCACTGCCCAGGATTGTGACAACTTTAGTACAGCAATAGAAAAATGCACTGCCAAGGACTGGGACAGTTTCAGTGCAGTAACAGAATACTGCACTGCCTAGGGCTGTGACAGTTTTAGTGCAGTAAAATAATATCACACTGTTTCAATTTTAATGCAGTAACAGAATACTGCACTGCTCAGGATTGTGATAGTTTTAGTGCTGCAACAGAATATTGGACTGTTCAGTTTTAGTGCTGTAGGAGAATAATACACTGTCTTGGGTTGTGACTGTTTTAGTTCTATATGAGAATACTGCACTGCATGGGGTTTCAACATATTTAGGTCTATAAGGAAAACTGCATTGCCCACAGTTGCCATGAGGCCCAGTGTGTACCAAGGGAGATTACTGGAAGGCCTAGCTTAATGGAAGTGCTAAAACTGTAATACACATTACTGCTTGTAATGTGATTATACATTAGTGCTTGTAATGGGGAACTGCATACCACTGCACTAGACAGATTTTGTGCCTCACATATTTATTAAATGAAAATTATCTAGCATAGAGAAGACTAATTCAAAATTCTGTAGCTCAGTGACAACCTACAACTTTTATCTGAAGCATAAAAAAAATCCATAGATAAGCATAACACTATACTACTCAGGATCTCTGGTTTGGGACATTTATGGTAACCTCAGTGAGGTAATACATAAAGAAAATCTGTAGATAAGCACACCGCTGCACTAGACAGGAGCTCTGGTTTGAGACACTACAATGAACCTCACTGATGTGATGCAGTCAAGTAATATAATCACCATTTTTTAATCAGAGTTATGACAATGTGTAGCCCCACTTAAACCAGTTACTTTTTTGCTTGATACACATATTCTGTCTTCTTGCAGTCCAGTCTGAAAAGCTGTAAAAAATATCAAAGCATGGAATAGAGATGTGTTTTATCATAGAAAGAGAAGCTTGTGTAAAAAAAAAAAAAAAAGCAGTGTGCAGGCCAGCAAGCAAGTAAATACTCACATTGTAAAGTAAATGTCAGGATTAAACAGGGAATGGCTCTGAAAGGCCTGAAACAAGTCACATAATCACATGCTACAATTGCTTATGTTGATCATATCCTCTAGTTTAATAAATGAGGTATGCATAATAGCTATAGACTTCAATGATGTTTGTTTACTTCACTAACTAAAATCTGTATCTTGTCTGCAACACCTCCCATCACTTATACTGGTCTTGGTGACTTCAGGCTACATAACTGTAATCTGTTTTGCATAGTGAAATTCTTCCAGTTCACAATTCTGTGGTTAGTGATTTTTTACACACTAGGCTAGCTGACAATATATCTCATAGTTCAAATGCCAGCTTCAACTCCACCTGAAGTTAACCCAGCTTTGTAAATAATGTCTTACAACGACAGGAGCCAAAACTTCCTATAACATTCCACTGCCTTGTTAGACAACAATGCCTAAGTTTCTCTTTCTTTGCATGCAGTAATCTCAAATATGTACTGTCAGTTGTAACATTTACTGCAATATATTACATTATCTTACTTCCTAACTATATACAAACTTTGCCTTACAATTTTTATATTGTAACTTCAGAATGCATATCAGCACAATTCCACAAACAAGGTAAAAACACCAAGGAAAGCAGGAAGCCAGGAGTCGGTCCACCACTGTTTTATTGAATCAAATAACCATAAGCGCTTTCATCTAGTTCATTACAAGACTTCATCAGATAAAAAATGAACTGAAAAGCCAAGTTTAAAAATCCCTCCCATGTCACATGATCCACCCCAAGTTGATTAACTAACTAACTAACTAATTAACTGATTAAAATCAACAGTAAATGTGCAAAAGAAAAAAAGGAAAAGAAATCACATTGTACAACGTCTTAAAACACATAAATTTAAAACTTTAAATCCATAAATATGTATGTATGTATATATATATATATATATATATATATATATATATATATATATATATATATATATATCATTATGTGAAGAAGAACCATAATAACCAAATCTATCTAAGTTGTGCCTTCATTTTTAGTACACAACCAATAGATGCTAGTTCATTTAAACCAGGAAAACCCACAGCATTTAAATTAATATCCAGTAAAGTTCCCGGTTTTCCAGAAACAACTGCCAAGGTCCACTCCCTTTATTCCGTTTGATCCGCTCAATCACAATGAATTTAAAATAATGTTCAAGAAATTCCAGGATGTGCCTATAAAGTGCATTTGGAGTTTTTTTTTACCTGTATGTCATAATTATTTTCATAGATGTGTTGCTTAAGCATCTGCTCAGTCTTTCCGATGTAAAAGACAGTGCATGACTGACACAATGTCCCATAAACTACCCCGGTACTGTTACAGTCGTAATGTCCTTTTATCCTAAAGCTGAAACCATTAATTTCAAACAGTCCCCCATATAAATGAATTTACAAAAATGGCACATACCACATGGGTACATACACCTAACTTGGGCATTGTCAACTTCGATTATAGGTCTTTCCATTAAATTTTTAATGTTAAGTCCCCTTCTCCACACAGAAGAAGGTTTTGTGCTAACTTTACCTCTAACCTCACCATTCCCAGTTAGGATACCCCAGTTCTTTTGTAAGATCTCTTGAATTTACTGGTGCTCAACAGAATATCTGGTAATAAAGGACAGTCTAAAACTAACATTGTTAGTTACTTCCGTCCCATTTCCTTCCCTGTTGAATGTAGAATTACTAGTAACAGAACCGTTTTGAGGGTTTATCAAATTTTCCAACCAATATAGATGAATAAATACCAGTTGTCTCTTAAACACTACTTCTTTTTTTAATTTCCTGTACAAAAGCTGCAGGGTAGTCCCTCTTTATGAACATGTCTTCCAAAAGACTACATTCCCCAAGAAAGAAATCAAAATTAGAGACCATCCTTGCAGCTCTGACAAATTGTCCTTTGACCACCGCTTTATTCTGGTGGAGGGGGTGAAAACTGTCAAAATGCAAGAATGCATTTGAGTATGTAGACTTCCTATAAATGGTGGAAACGTATCTCCCATGCACCACATACTTTTCTAGTCTTACGTCCAAATAACTGATGCTGTCATTCCCTACCACATGTGTAAACTGAAGAAAATTAGTTGTGTTGTTTATATAAAACATTAAATTAATAACACTGTTGTTGTCACCCTTCTAGATGAAAAAGAAATCATCCAAATATCTCAAGTATAAAAATAGAGTAATTAAACCCAGAATAACCAAATAGAAATCTTCGTTCCCACTCGCACATGATAATGCTGGCATAAAGTGGCCCACAAGAGGATCCCATAGCAACACCTACTTGTTGAAAAAAAATACTGTTCGTCAAAATAAATATAATTATTTTTCAACACAATTTCCATAATTTCTGTGTAGGTGTTGATACAGTCTTGTTCCATCTTTTTCCTAAACAGATACTGAAATAATCCAACCCAATGTCATGTGGAATTACAGTGAATAGATCTTTTACATCCATCGTAAAAAATATGAGACCACTATCAAATACAACACTATTACATTTGGAAAGAAAGCCCTATGAATGAATACATAGATGTACCTCTTGTCTTAATAATTTTTTCAGTTTAACATCCAAAAATTGTTTGCAATGAGAGAAGTGACAGAGTTACGAGCATCCACAACTGCACTAAATGGTGGGTCCACAATCTGTTTATGTAATTTAGGAAGTCCAAAAATAGTGGGGATGGGGCATCCATTTGTAAATATTTGTATTCAGATAAAGAAATACGTCCTTCCATGAGCATATCAGTTAGTTGAACCTTGATCCTATTATAGACGATATTTACCTCATTCCTAGAAACTTGACAATACGTGTTCGTAAATAAAATCTTGTACATACTTTCAAGATAATCTTGTACATCAAGAATCACAACTACTCCACCCTTGTTATGTTGTATAATCCTGACTTTTTGTTGTCGTATCAAGGACAATATTTCCCTTTCCTCAGGTTTTAAATTGCTTGAATAGGCATAAGGCCCTTTAAATGAATGTCTAAAGTCAAATTCACAAACTTTTTTCAAAGAATTGTAGGCTGGAGTGAGTTGGTGGGTTACAAACACTAGAAAGTCTCACGTCATTGTTGAGGTCCATCCCACTGTTACTAAATAAAATACTTAAATTCATTTTGTGAACAAAAAGTTTTAAATCCAGAATTAAGTGGGAAAGATTGGATCTAAAACTAGGGACAAAAGTAACCCCCTTGGAAAATACATCAGCAATCTCACCAGAGTACTCATAAGAACTGTAATTAAATACCTTAAAGTCCCCGGTACTATTCAATAGAATGCATGGTTCATTGCTGTCATCAGGCCTAAACCCTTGCATAATTAATTCCATGTTTGGTTCTGTCTCCAACCCCTCGGTTGGTTGTAGGATGAATTCCTCTGCTGTTGTCCACATTGGTTCCATTGTGGTTTTATTTCCCAGTCCATTGGTCTGTTCCTGTTGTTGTATTCCTGAATCCTCTCGGAACGCCTCGGGCCCATTGAATCTAAAGGGACATCATTGCCATTCTGATTTTCCTCATTATTAATAATTTCCTCATCTTGGTTGGCTGGATGATCATTAAAATGCGAGCGAATGGCCCATTGCTGTGACTCAGGCGGCCGGGGATACGCCTTCCCACATGAACATTCATCAGCGTCCCATTTTAATTTATGCGGTTTATGAGATTTTATGTTATTAATGATGTTGTCAATGTTTTTAAAAATTTGCTGATATTCGCCCTGATGATGAGCAAAAAGCAAGTCTTTAGTAATGTTTGAATCCAAGTCTTTAGTTTCTTTAATTATTTTCTCTATAGTACGGCTGTTATGTTTGACTAACACGTCTAAATACTCACAAACATGCCGGTCAAATAGTACCAAAAGTTCTATGTGTAAAGGAGAATTAAAAATGAGCCCTGAAGGGAATTTCCATTGCTTCAAGCCAATATGGGAATTACTTTCCTCATGACCACTATTATCCAGTACATTGTGTGATTGCAAGGGGGGAGGTAAATTACTGGACTGATTAGTTTTGAACCGCTGAACTTCAGAAGCTAACACATCCACTTTCTGTGTTAGTTGTTGGATTAAAGCAGTAAGTGCTCCTTCACTACTAGTCAGTTCATCCACAGGAAAAAGCAGTTGAGAGGCAGCCCCACGTCAAGCCATCTGTGCTTTCTAAACAAACTGATATCAACACAATTCCACAAACAAGGTAAAAAACATGAAGGAAAGCAGGAAGCCAGGAGTAGGTCCACCACTATTTTATTGAATCAAATAACCATAAGCGCTTTCGTCAAGTTCATTACAAGACTTCATCAGATAAAAAAATGAACTGAAAAGCCATTTTAAAAAATCCTTCCCATGTCACATGATCCACCCCCAAGTTGATTAACTAATTAACTGATGAAAATCAACAGTAAATGTGCAAAAGAAAAAAAGAAATCACATTATACAATATCTTAAAACACATAAATTTAAAACTTTAAAACCATAAATATGTCTATATAGCATTATGTGAAGAACCATAATAACCAAATTTATCTAAGTTGTGCATTCATTTTTACTACACAACCAACAAATGCTAGTTCAGAATGCAAATTAAGACGTATTTTTAACTGCACTCCCTGTAAAACACTTTCATACAGCTTTTTATCCCGTTATTCAAATGCATTTTCCTAGTGTGCATGTTGCTATTTTTATGTCTTTGGTTATGTTTTGTTATGGTTGTAGTATTTTAGAGCTTTTCCTCCCAATCAGACTTTTCCTGGGAAGCACATGCTAACTAACTAACTAACTAACTAACTAACTAACTAACTAACTAACTAACTAACTAACTAACTAACTAACTAACTAACTAACTAACTAACTAACTAACCAACCAACCAACCAACCAACCAACCAACCAACCAACCAACCAACTAACTAACTAACTAACTAACTAACTAACTAACTAACTAACTAACTAACTAAACTAACTAACCAATGTGTGAGCTGTGTTAACCTACAGCAAAACTGCATATCTTCTAGTTAGAACTGTTAGCCTAAAAAAATACTAATATCTGGACTGGGACCTGGTTACTTTAGAAGCCAACCACTTTCTTACCAGACCTGTCATGTCTTTTGTTTCTTCAAACAGGCTGCTGTGCCAGTGTTAATTCTAGGATAAAATCATTTGGTGATAATATTCTGTGACAGCAGGGGAAAGTTTTACATCTTGCAACATTACCATTTGATAAGGACTCTAAATTACCAAAATGTATTGTACATCTAGTACATTTGCAGTTAGTATATTAACAACTTTCATATCTTATTAAGTTCCATATTAGAACAGATTCAGTAAACATTCCTTTTTTTCTAGCAGCAGTATTACTAATAGAATAAATACGTTAGTCCCTTTAGTGGGTAAGATAGGAGTTTGCTCCCTAAAAAGTAAATATATTACAGTAGAGCAGCTAGGTTGTAATAGCTTGGATAAGTCCAGCATAGCCTTTTAAAATAATGCTTGATCTAAATTGCTTGATGTTTTAATGATGTAATAACACTTATTTGGTCATTCAAGCAATGATAACATTGCTGATTTATAAAAGAAAGTTGTACATCTCATATTTCTCAGTATCAAAAGTCTTACTACAAATATATATGTGGAACAGTAGGCAGCACAATGGCACAGCAGAGAGTGTTATCATCTTACAGTGAGAGGTTCTCATGTTCAGTCTTCAGCTGGGAAGCCTTCTCTGCCGAGTGCATGTCCTCCCTGTGTTTAAGTTTTCCTCAGGAGCTCTGCTTTCCTCCAACAGTCCAAAGACATGCAATAGACAGATTAGGCACGCTAAATTAGGCATGGGTGTGGAATGTGCCTGGTGTGTGTGGCGGAAGAAGAGCCCCGGCAGGTCTGGCCATCCAGTGGTGTGAACATATATACATACACACACACACACACACACACACACACATACATATAAATATATTGCTGCTTGTTTCCCTCAATATAATAAGAAAGAAGTTTCCGGGTTGTTTTTCAGTGAAGTAATAATAATAATAATAATAATAATAATAATAATAATAATAATAATAATAATTATAACAATCATCATCATCATCTTCTTTCAGCTGTTCTCATTAGGGGTTGCCACAGCGGATCATCTGTTTCCATTTCTTGCTGTCCTCTGCATCTTGCTCTGTCACACCAACCACCTGCATGTCCTCTCTCACCACATCCATAAACCTTATTTTAGGCCTTCCTCTTTTCCTGTTACCTGGCAGCTTCATCCTTAGCATATTTTTCCCAATATACTCAGCATCTCTCCTCAGCACATGTCCAAACCAATGTAATCTTGCCTGTCTGGCTTTTGTCTCCAAACCTTCCAACCTGGGCTGACCCTCTAATATACTTATTCCTGATCCTCTCCACCCTCGTCACACCCAGTGCAAATCTTAACATCTTTAACTCTGCCACATCCAGCTCTAACTTCAGCCTTTTTGTCAATGCTATTGTCTCCAACCCATATAATATAGCTGGTCTCACTACCCTCTTGTAGACCTTCCCTTTCACTCTTACTGGTACTCGTCTGTCACAAATCACTCCTGACACGCCTCTCCACCAACTCCATCCTGCCTGTACTCTCTTCTTCACCTCTCTTCCACACTCACCATTACTCTGAACTATTGATCCCAAGTATTTAAACTCATCCACCTTCACCACCTCTACTCCTTGCATCCTCACCATTCCTCTGTCCTCCCTCTCATTCACACACACATATATTCTGTCTTAGTCCTGTTGACCTTCATTCCTATTCTCTCTAGAGCATATCTCCATCTCTCCAGGGTCTCCTCCACCTGTTCCCTACTCTCACTACAGATCACAATGTCATCTGCAAACATCATAGTCCACAGGGACTCCTGTCTGATCTCATCTGTCAACTTGTCCATCACCATTGCAAATAAGAAAGGGCTCAGAGCTGATCCTTGATGTAATCCCACCTCCACCTTAAAAGCATCTGTCACTCCCACTGCAGACCTCACCACTGTCGCACTACCCTCGTACATATCCTGTACCACTCTTATATACTTCTCTGACACTCCCGACCTCCTCATACAATACCAAAACTCCTCTCTAGGCACCCTGTCATATGCTTTCTCTAAGTCTACAAAAACACAATGCAACTCCTTCTGACCTTCTCTGTACTTCTCCATCAACACTCTCAGAGCAAACATCGCATCTGTAGTGCTCTTTCCCGGCATGAAACCATACAGCTGATCACTAATTATCACATCCCTTCTTAACCTAGCTTCCACTACTCTTTCCCATAGCTTCATGCTGTGACTGATCAATTTAATCCCTCTGTAGTTACTACAGCTCTGCACATCACCCTTATTCTTAAAAATCGGTACCAAAACACTTTTTCTCCATTCCTCAGGCATCCTCTCACTTTCCAAGATTTCATTAAACAATGTGGTTAAAAACTCCACTGCCATTTCACCTAAACACCTCCATGCTTCCACAGGTATGTCATCTGGACCAACAGCCTTTCCATTCTTCATCCTCTTCATAGCTATCCTTACTTCCTCCGTGCTAATCCATTGCACTCCATGATTCACTATCCCCTCATCACCCAACCTTCTCTCCCTCTCATTCTCTTCATTCATCAACCCCTCAAAGTACTATTTCCATCTGCTCAACACACTCTCCTTGCTTGTGAGTATAATAATAACAATAATAATGGTATTGTGATCAATACATTCAACAGGTCATCAAAAAAGGACTTCTCTACTGTCATACCCATTCCTAACCAATGTAACAAGGTCTATTCCTGTCTGCTTCCCGCACTCCTATATACATCAGCCATATTTACAAACTTTCAAACCATACAGCAAACAAAGTTATAGTCATGCTACAACACTGGACTCACCACAGACTTGGGTTAAATCAAATAGAGTGGTTAGAACTACCACAGTACCTAATCTACACCCAGCTAGTCACAGCCCATAATTTTATCTACAACCCTGATAGTTGCCTTTCCCTACAAACATCAGTTGGCATTATCACTGTGGAGAGTTACACCCAATGAAAAACTTCTGCCGGTTACAAAGTAAAACAATGCTGCAGGAGATGCTGTTTCTTCCAGTTGTCTCATCAATCTTTAAAACAAGTTACCAATACCACTAAAACAAACAGGCAAATTAAAATTCTTCAAACCCATATAAATCAATACCTGACTGTCTCTTGGCTTCACTCATGTACCCCATCAGGTTCAATCCAATGCAGTGCCTACAGGTCACTTGGCTTACAGAAACCCTAAGGATAAACCACAACCCACTTGCACAGCTGTATTATCTCACCTCCATTTCTTCACAAATTCTCCCTTTTTTCTTCAATTTCCCTAAATTTCCAATTTTCTTTCCTGTCTCTCCCCACCACCTCTTCCCACTTTTCCACTATTTCCTCCTATTTCACTACTTTACCTCCTTTTCTTCCAACTGTAAGATCAAGTTAAACTACTTTAATGTTAGATAAACTGAATACCACCATCAAAGATATCTCTGTTAGTATCAGGTTTCCTTAGAATTGTAAGTATTAAATGATTACTCTGTGTTGTTCATGTTCTATATATATTATTTCATGAGAACTCTACATATTAGACCACTATTGTATGTAGTCTCTGGTTTTATTGTAGTGCTTTCCTTAAAGTTCTTTGGGTTATGACATTACTGTATGTATTTTTACTCTCACTGTTTGGAGGTTTTCTCCCTGGGTCCCCAAGGATAAGGCTCTTTCTTTGCCCAATTCAGGCTAGTCTGATCCAAACAAGTAATAATAATAACTACACAGAAATGGATTTTGCAAACATTCAGCATGTCCATGCAACAGAATTAGTCCAGAAGCTTCAAGATCAAATTGTACCAAAGATATCCTCATTTTAAGTAGAACAGGTCACCAACTGATGTTCAGTTGTGAATAAATAAAGCACTACAGAAGGTACCTTTCAGCTAAACAGGTAAACCTTTCCTTCTAATTCAAAATAAAGGATAAGACATCAAGACAAGATCTAGACTGCCCATGTTTGAACAAATACATCAATGGAGCACCCCTCTTGATGATGACTTTGAAGATTCTGCTTCAGTACGTACATACCCCTTGGACATAATGATTACTTTCACACATTATATAAAGAAGGAATTCCTGCATCATACAGACATAGAACTCTTATCCATAGGAATCTTAATATTTACGCCATCCATAATTTAGTAACAAATAATATATCCTTCGGATTATGCCTGCACATTCCAGTTCAATAAAGTGTCACACTCAGAGCCAGATCATGGTCAACTGTGGCCCTAGGCAGGGAAATGGATTGACCTCCTCTCATGCAGCAGCATCTCCCCCTCCCAGCAACTATTTCAGAGTCCCATTACATGGCTATTTCTCCCCAGTTACCACAAACACTGTTCAAACCTGTCAGTGTGTATATTATTTTTATTTTTGCTTCTACAATGATTACAGATTTTCAGATTGAATTCAAAACTGTTATTACAAATTTTACAGTACAAACACTGACAGCCATTTGTTAAACAAAACAAAATACAGCCTCAGAATGAAAACAGACTTAGCATGAATAATAAACTTCTCTGCCCTTGAAACAGCACTAAAACCCACATTCAAAGAAAATGCATCTGGCCAATGGCAGATTAAGTCCATCTAGTGGCTGTATTTTAACATAAATAACACAAGGAAAAGTATTATTACACTATGCGTTTAAATATTTAAATAATCAGCATTGTTTTTATTGAATAATTGATGGCAGCTAATTGCTCAGTTTTTAAATGAAGGAGAAGTGTTTGTTTAATGTATTTCAGTCTGAGGAAGGTGGGGAAAACTTCCCTACCGAAAGCGCTTACTAAATAAACAATCCGTGCTCTGCCTTTTGGATTCAAAGCCTCTGCATTTTCCACTGTTTCTTTTTGTCAATGGCAGATTAAGTTTACCTTTGGGCTGTTTTTAAACCACAGACCCCTTCCACACAATTTTAGGACCATGCATAAATGCACATGTTCTTTGAGTCACCTTTCTTATTGTGCTAAATTATATTGTTTTTGTAATAGAGCACCACTTGTTAGAGGGTGTTTTAAATTTGTAGTTTTGACGATTTTTTTTCCAGTAAGCAATGAAACAAAATTTATGAAAGAATAATGATGAAACTACCCATTTCAGAACATTTCTACCCTAAAAGGATAATCAAATTGCATTACAATCCACCGATATCAGTCAATATACACAATCTATGCAGAAGTAAAAGTCATCTGAATAATTCCACATTAAAGAGATCTGTATCTGATAAAGAGATTGCTGCTGGCAAACAACTTTATATTTCAGTGTTTTATCTACAAATTCAGTGCTTGTTGCCCTTGAAGAATAAATTGCCTATGTTACATTAAGAAATATAATGGTAAGCTGGTATTATTGCAATAGGGGATGGCTAGCAAACTGACTGTAGTTACTAGGCATTTCCTCCAGTGGAGTACACACTCAGGATTGCAGCATCCCCAAACCCCCCTTAAAGTACACCACAGTATCCTCAATCCATCTACACAGTGTGGGAATTGAACCCACAACCTTTTACACCAAAGGCAAGTATACTACCTATTATGTTACTAACAATGCTTTCAAAGTCTATGGCACAAACACCTTAGAAAGCTCTACTCTTAGAATAACCAGTCTACTCGTTATATTATAAGCATAGCACTTGTTCTCAAAGCTTCTATTCTAAGTAAGCACTCTCAAACTTAAGTAGCACTACATCCACATACCACTCCAACAACTTCCCTTAAAGGCACAGCACTCTCTTATAATATTCTAGCATGTCGAGTGGTAGATTGCTAGCATCTTCTCCTGTTCAGCTGGTTAATCTGGGAATCTTGAGACAATGCTATAATTGTCTCATGTACACAGACAACCCTCTCCTCCTCCCAACAAACACAAATACATGTGAGAGATGCAACTATATAACCAAACTGGAGGCTGAACTCTCTCAACTCAGGACTGGCAAGACCAGACAGGTGGAGAAGGTAACCACACACACAACAAACCCAGTCACACATAGACCTACCCCAACTGCAAATCAAGCACATAATAACACAAAAACATACTCTGAGGCTCTATTAAAAAACTTACCAAAACAACAGAGGCTCCCAAAGCAGACACCCAAAAATCCACCACCTCAAAACATAACACATGCAACACATACTTCAATAAATCGGTGTGTCAATAAATCACAGCCATTAAGGCCAAACACTATGCCTGATACACTAGTGATAGGTGACTCTATAGTCAGACACACTGATGTCCCACTTACCAGGCTGGGCAAGGAGAGGGTAACGGTAAGTTGCCTATCGGGGGCTAGGATCCGCCATATAACACACGCACTCAGGTCACTCAAAAGCACGTACAAATATGACTCCGTCATTGTCCATGCCTGCGTGAATGACCTGAGACGTACCTTCTTGGACTACATGAAAAGAGACATAGAGGAGCTCTCTGAATATGTAGCCCAGGCTGGTATGACCCTGACCCTGAGCAGCATCCTGCCCTCACCAAGAATGATGCCACAATACAAAGACAAGATGATCAGCTTTAATAATTGGCTCAATTACTGGTGTCATTCTAGGGGGATCCAATGTCTGTCTGCTTGGGATGACATGCTGGACAAGCCACGCTGCTTCACAAGGGACGGCTTGCACCTGTCACCACTGGGCTTCCGGATATTGACTAAGGCTCTTGCCACCCCCATAGTGCCTTTTTTAGGCAAGGCTCAAAAGACTAACCCACCTCCTTAGAAAACAAAAATGGAAAAAAACTAAGGGTAATGCTGCTCAACGCCAGAAGTCTAAATCTCAAGATGCAGGCTCTCGAAGCACTCCTCAGTATGAAGAACATTGATGTCTGCGCTGTAACTGAGACCTGGTTCAAGGCTCCTGCGAGCACCCAGCGCTACCAGGCTTTACCTTGTATCATGCTTTTTGGCCCCAAAACCCGGGCCGAACCACAAAGGGAGGGGGAGTGTCCATATTCATCAAGGATACCCACACTTCCAGGTTAGTGGCAACTCATGAAGCATCGGAGACCACCCAGGTGCAGCTAACCGTAGGCAAAACTGCTATACAACTGGTTGCATGTTACAGACCACCATCCCAATCTCAAGAACCCCACTCAGCCTTCCTGAAGACAGTGGAAGATATGAATGTCTCACCAAATACCATCATATTGGGAGACTTCAACTACCCTAACATAGACTGGGTGCACTGTTCTAGCCCTAACTCCCTAGCCCAAATGTTCCTGGAATTCATAAACTCAAATGCAATGGAACAGCTAGTCACCTCTCCCACAAAGGGGGATAATATACTAGACCTGATCATCACAAACATGGGGACAAAATGCTCCAAACTGGAAGTATTCCCCTCACTGGTGAGATCTGACCACAAACTAATCACCCTGGATATACATTTACCACCTCCACCCCCAGCACAAAAGACTACAGTGAGAAACTTCTCAAAAGCCGACTTTACACTTCTCAAGACTGAGATGGTATCATTTAAGCCCACAGGGCCAATGGAAACCACATCCCACAATGCTGAATCCTACACAAATGTTTTCTATGGACATCTCCAAGAATGCATGGATCGTGCAATCCCAAATAAAACCAAGACCCTCTCCACCAAAGGAAAGCGTCCTGTCTGGTGGACCCCAGCCATAAACAAATTGTATAACAAAAGAAGGAAGCTACTGCAAGACAGAGCAAAATCCCATAAAGGGAAGGCATCTCTGATCAGCACTAGTAGAAAGCTACGTTCTCTCATAAAAACATCCAAGGCCAACTTTGAGAGAAAAATCGCCAAGGACACTAAAGATAACCACAAGGCATTCTTCAGTTATGTTAGAAACCTGGGCGGAAACCCTCAGATATGCTCAGAGTTAGTACACAACGACAAAAGATTTACCGAACCCACAGATATTGCCAACATTCTGGCAGACAGGTTCAGTGCAGATTTCTCCCCTCCCTCACCTCCAAAAGAAGAAATACTCATCCCTGCTGAATGTAACCTCCCTGTCATCTCTGATGTCCAGGTGAGAACCGCCCTCAGCAAAGCAAAAAACACAGCATCTATGGGACCTGATGGTATCCCCAGCTGCGTGATATGTGAACTCCAAGAGGACCTAACCCACATATAAAAATGTTATTTAACCTTAGCCTTACTACAGGATATGTACCCGAACACTGGCGTACAGCAACAGTGGTCCCACTCCACAAGGAAGGCTCCACTACAGACCCTGGGAACTACCGCCCCATAAGCTTGACCAGCCTGGTCTGCAAAGCTATGGAAAGAATTATTATGGAACTCATAAACAACGACATTGGGGACCTACAGACACTTGATCCTACCCAGTTCGGCTTTGTAAAGGGCAGATACTGCCTTTTGAGGTTGACTTTTTCGAAACAGTCACTAGAGGCATTGATGAGGGCAAGGCATTCCATACAGCCTACCTGGACTTGGCTAAAGCCTTCGACACAATATCCCACTCGGGGATCATAGATAAGCTAAACAGCTTAAATGTAAATCCATATGTCACAAGATGGGTTGCAAACTGGCTAAAGAACAGAACCCATAAAGTCAAAATTGTGGGAGCCATGTCAGACTCAAAGCCAGTCACAAGTGGCATCCCACAGGGCTCTGTCCTGGGACCCCTCTTGTTCGGCATTTACTTCTCAGATGTGAAAGCAAACATGGGAGGGTTGTGGCTGACAAAGTTTGCAGATGACTGCTGACTAGGTGCCATAGTCGATACACCAGCTGACACATACATCCTACAGAAAGGCCTCACCGAAATGGACAACTGGTGCCGGAATTATGGCCTTAAACTGAATGCCAAGAAATGTATAGTCATCCCCTTTGGGAAAAACAAAGTACCCACAAATTATCACATAGACAGTAACCCACTGAGTACGGAAAAAGTAATCAGAGACCTAGGGACCCAAGTGGATAGTGACCTCTCATTTGACACCCACGTTGCCAAAGTGGTTAGAAAGACTTTCTACCTTGCCCACCTTATCATGAAGGGGTTCACATCCAGATCAAAGGAGGTCATCATGCCCCTGTACTCCTCCCTTATCAGGCCCATGATTGAGTACAATGCCCCATTTGGTATGTACCTCACCCGGCACTTACAACAGCTGGAGAGACCCCAGAAGTACCTCACCAAGAGGATCAAGGGTCTCCAACATATGTCATATGCTACCAGGCTAAAGAAACTCCAGCTCTATTCAGTAGCATACCGCTTGCTCAGAGGTGATCTGTGCCTGATGTACAAGGCCATGTCCAACCAGGAATTGATGGACATGCTCCACCTCAAAAAATCCAAATCCATAAGAACCACGAGAGCCAAAGATTTAAACCTCAGTACAAACATGAATAGAACATGCTGGAGGGACAGATTCATAACTCAGAGGCTTCCCATACTCTGGAACAAAATCCCAGTTCATGTTAGGCAGAGCCCCTCACTGACTCTCTTCAAGAGAAATCTTGACGAGTGGATGGGAGATCGTAGGTTTATCCCGGGGGTCACCCCTGTGTCGCTACTTGACAGAGGCATAGTAAACTAATTTTAATAAGTAAGGGGATCTTCAATGTGTCACTACTAGACAAAGGCACAGTATTCTAAATTTATTCTGTACACCTTAGTACCACTACATGGGGTGGCGAAAGCCACATCTCTAGGGCTAGGCTTGCAAATGCCCCAGGGCAGATAGCCTAGTACTAAACTATGAAACTATGGCCATTAGCTAAAGAAAACAGTTACACTTTGAATACACATGAGCAACAGTAAACTTCCCTTGAAACTCACAATTACTTGAAAATACACCAAAACTCACAATTCTTTGAAAAATGCAGTGAAACTCACAATTCCTTGAAAAAAATGTACTGAAACTCTTAAGTAGTCTGGTAGTTGGTTTAGAAGATTCAGGCTGTCTCCTGTAAGCACGGTACAATGTTTGAATCTAAGCTAATTAACTAACCTGCAACCTCAACAAGTTAAATAACAACCCTACCATCACTAACTATGGCATTTCACACATACGCATGTCCGACAGATCGAATGCCCATCTTATTTGAAGAAGAAAAGGAACCCAAGCAACTTTAAATTCTATTTCATCTCATTTGAAGAAGAAAGTGAACTCAAGCAACTTTAAATTCCATGCATGTGAAAAAGAAGAAGAAGAAGAAGCAGCAGCAACAAAAGGATGTGTGCACTCGGCTTCTTAGGAATGTAGATGTCCATGCGTCAACACACACACAGATGCAGAGTGTGTTCTTGAAAATGCTGTTAAAAAACACATATGTAACTAATTTTCTTTTTTAAATTAAAAATTAAATGTTGTGGCAGGTCCCTGGACAGAGACCCCCCCCTCTTCCCCAGCCAACAGGCCCTAGGCAGCTGCCTAGGTCACATAGTGATTTAGATCTTTCCTCTGGTCACACTAGGGCAGCTGGGTCTAAACAAAACTCATGTCAATCTGAAGGGGATGAAAGCAGTACAAGGCTCTGAAAGGACACTTTTTACTCAAAACACTTTAAAACAGCACATACAATACCACAGTAATGTGGTAAGTACGCAAACAATGAGGATTCAGATATTTCCACCTTTGTAAAGAGACATAGGAATATGCTTTACACCATCAATCATCAGCTACTGTCAACTCACAATCCAGGTTTGAAATCCAGCTATGAGATGCTTTGAACAGAAAGAAACCATGGCTCATGAATGGAAACTGAATCCACATATATTTCAACACACAGCACAGGTTTGGGGTCTACCAGAAGTGGACCTGTTTGCCAAATAGCATTAAATCAAGTAATTCTTTTGTTTTGTCATGCCTCATTACTCGGTTTGGAAGACATATACCTTTTCTTTTGCATAGATTCTGAGTTTCATGTATGCTGGTCTACTTTTCTTCTAATTCAGAAAGTACTGTGCAGTGCAAAACAGGACCCATCTAAATTTGATAGCTCTATCTTAGTTAAGATAATAAAGATACTCACTTCTTATTTGGGGGGTATGCAGTGGCACAGATAATGCAGTGCACAATCCCTTTTATAGCAGGAATGTTTATTTAGTACATTATGAGGGAGAAATTCACATACTGATGTAACACTGCAACAGTATCAAAGCTCCAGTGAACAGCACTACAGCAGACTTCCTGGATATTGCTGCATGAGAATGTGGCAGTCTAGGGGCTGGTTAATATAAATAACCCATGTGCTTTGGTCTGGAGTCATATATTATGATAAAAATAGTGAGGTAAAGCGATTCAAAGACAAGGTATAACACACTATTTTAAACAGAGCTGTGACAACTCAATGTGGTAGATTTACAGTTTACATCCCTTGCTGTCCATGGCAACAGTAGGTAAGTACTGAGAGGCTGTGTTTTTGTGTGTGCGTGCGTGTGTGTGTGTGTGTGTGTGTGTGTGTGTGTGTGAGAGAGAGAGAGAGAGGGACTGTCCTAGTATCTGTGTGAATGTATTTGTGTGAGTGTGTGTGTAGGTGTGTGTTCAACATCATTACATGGGTTAGTATGGCCACATTTAGCATACTTGTTCCAACAGTGTCAAGTATTAATTTCAGAGACCTACAAATGAGTCACTAATCCACTTTTGCTAAATATGTCTTCTGTATCTCTGAAGTGCTTATCAGCATATTACCACTATAGTTCACCAACAAGTCACTAGTAGCACTACAAAGATATTTTCTCTGAGTAACCACTTTTTTCATTCAATAAAAGAAAGCTTACCCTTCAGTAAGCAGACTCTGTCTAAATGACTGGCCCAGTATATTATTTTTTGCATATTAAAATGCATTCCACAAAGTATAGTAACAGCTCACTCTGCTAAGGCAGTAATTACATCTCCAGCATATTTCAGAAGCATTTCTGCACAAGACATTTTAGAAGCTGCTGTGTGGTCTACTATAAACACCTTTACAAAACATTACAAGTTAGTTGCATGTTCTAGAGGTAGGCAGGTTCTGGCATGGCTGTACTATAGGGGATCCTATAACTGTTAAAGATCCATGGTTATAACACTTTCTGGAAATCTACTCAAATGTTATGAATTTCTGTTTCAATGACCCTTCCAGAGATCTACTTTTATGGTAAGTATCCTGCACAGCTGTACACGGTGTTTGCTTATTACTTTGTCATCATGTTTGGAAATGCAATGGTCATTTTGATCATGCGTTTATGTATTCATTTATTTATGTGTTATTTTTCTTTGTTTACGAGGGTAGGATGCTCATCACAACTGACCAGTTTTACGCCCAGCCTGGGTTGCATACAAACATTAATCACAGAATGTAAGATAATTGTGAGTAATAAGTAAAAGGAGACATTAGTTAGTCCAAATCTATAACAACTATATGTACATATTTACAGGCTTATGATGAATTGTGTGTGGCTGTTGTAACGAGCAGGGTTAGCTGGGAGATAGGTAGTTGAGTCATAGTTGGGGTTAGGTGACATGGCCTGAGGTGATGTATTTGCTGGCCCTAAACTGCACCCTGAATTTGGTGTAAAAGGATATGCCTTTTAGTTAGACTGGGAGTCTGTGACAGAATATGGGTGCTAGCAATGAGAAAACATGGTTTAATTGTGGGAATTTATAGAGCTGGTTCTGACTTGAGAGTGATTTCAGAGGTTAAAAGAAGTGGAAGCTGGATATAATTAAGTGGAGGGGGTATCCTGTTACAGTAGTTAATATGAGAAAGCCAACTAGAATGTTAGCTCTCTCTCTGAGCAACTGGTAACAGTTTGGATTTTTTAATAATGTCACAGCGGTCCTTTGCCTTAGGGAATTGATATTATGTGGCAGAGTTTTTGGAGAGGGTTTGAAGGTGTGTGGTATTTCATGTGGAAGTGGCAGCTATAATTAGAAGGCTATATTATAGCTGGGCAAATAAAAAACTCTTACCTATCCCTCTCCCACTCTTTAACCTTAAATTCCTCTTAACACTCCCTCCTAACACCTAGCATACTTACCTCACTTGAACCCTAATGATGTGTTTGGGTCTTAACAGCTAGCACACTTACCTCACTTGAACCCCAATGATGTGTTTGGGTCCTAACAGCTAGCACACTTACCTCACTTGAACCCCAATGATGTGTTTGGGTCCTAACACCTAGCACACTTACCTCACTTGAACCCCAATGATGTGTTTGGGTCCTAACACCTAACACACTTACCTCACTTGAACCCCAATGATGTGTTTGGGTAAGGTGCGGCAGCTGCTTGCCCAGACTTATATTTGAGTTTGAACAAGAGTGGCAGCATATATGAGTTACAGGACTCTCAGGTCCCTGGCTTTGAAACTGTGGCCTTTGAGTGCCTCAGACTTGAGTGCTTGTAGTAGAACCACTAGAAGGATGAAACTGACAGAGATTGTTTTGGTCTCTGATGTCTAATGTGGAGGGAGTTTTTACAAGTTTTGGTAGATAATTAAAAATCATAGCTTTGGTTTAATTTCTCCTTACTCTTGTGGTGCAGTGACCTGTTGTTGATTATATAAAGTAAAACTCCCTTATGAAGAGTGTTACGTGTGTGCGTATGTGTGTGTGCATGCAAGCTGGGGTGGGGGATTTGCTAGCATGGAAAAAAATATGGTTTTAAACTGCAGTAGAGTGGACATTCAAACAAATTTTATGATTTGTGGGTCTATCTCAAAATGTGTTTTTTCATGAAAATTGTGGGGACACCAATAACAGTGAGATATATATTCAATATCCATTTTCTATAAACTCTTTAAGAATCAAGTACCTGTCTATTTGACATTTGATATACATGCTCAGAGGCTGAACCCTATTTTGGATTTTTCGATATGTGTGATTTTACTTATCTCCACCTCCCCAAAATAAGTAAACAAATAAGGAGCACACATTACACAGTCAGTTTTAGAAGCAGAGATATTTTATTTCTTCCACACAAACTTTTCACTGTTATGCACATTCAAAACAGGAAAACAAAAGATTATCCTAACATTTAAGGTATGATACACATGTATGTATGTCAGCTGAACTGTCTTCAAACGTGGCTTTATTAATTCAATGCTCTTCAACAATGAAGGCAAGAAAACATAACCATTATTTGGCTTTGACTAGACCTGCTGCTTTTAACCACCATTTATTACCCAAAGAAAATATATTCCATTTGGAATAATTCCTCCAAGGTAGTAAACTGCAAACATGCTCCACAGGGAGCATTTAGATGGGAGGATGCCAATGAAGACAGCTGTGTAAATGTGGGATTGCTGTTTTATAAACATCAAAACCTGGCCAGTCTAAATACTGTACAGTACATACAGTCCTACAGCAAGTGAAAAAAAAGTGTTTTTACAACATTATCTATTCATCACTGAAGTAAAAGCAGCCATCTGTGCAGTTTTACCATTAGCAATTTTACCCAGACATTGGGATTTACAATACTTTATAACAAGTAAAACTTCTTACCACAGTTTTTGAATGCTGGTTGGATAAGAAATAATCTTCTCCGTGTATACCCATAGTTACCTTACCCTGTGACCTTGTCTTAATGAGATCCAGAAGGCTTCTCCATGGGGTAATTACTTTTCATTCTTAAATATGTTTTTTTTTAATTTGTTTCCAAAAAGTGGTTTCTTTCCATTACTAAAGCAAGTGTTACTTTTGCAAGTGAACAGCTAAAGGCATGTTTCAAGCACACAGCTAAACAGAAGCCGAGACCTGGTTCAACATATGCACAAAAATCAAAACTGGCAACAATGTTGAAACTTAAAGATTACTCCCTGTTCTGCATTCAACTTGGACATGGCTATAGTAGTTGCACCCTTGGCTATGTTGTCTAATGATCTGGTAATTACTTAATATACTAGACATCGATATCTTGTGCCAAACTAATTCTGATTCAGACAAAGTAGTCAAGGTTTTGTAGTGAGATCAGCAAGTGAGCACCATTTTACTTGTGATATGAAGATAATTTTTCATGGCCTTAGCCTGAGGTGCACAGCAACTAATCAAATTACACTGGAAGGAAAGTTCTTAAATAGCTTTTCAGTTGATCTTCTGTCTGCTCTAATTTTAAAAAAGTAGTGTAGTGTAGTGTAGTGTACCACAGTGGTTACAGTATCCCTCTTCATCCTAGTGGACATTTTAAAATATTAGATTGTGTTTTTTTGAGTGGAATTTGTTAAATAACTAGGATAGCATAGGGACAGAGAGGTTAGTGCTCCTGCTGCTTCCCAGTTAAATAATTAGGACAGCATAGGGACAGAGAGGTTGGTGCTCCTGCTGCTTCTCAGTTAAATAATTAGGACAGCATAGGGGCAGAGAGGTTAGTGCTCCTGCTCCTTCCCAGTTAAATAATTAGGACAGCATAGGGGCAGAGAGGTTAGTGCTCCTGCTGCTTCCAGTTAAATAATTAGGACAGCATAGGGGCAGAGAGGTTAGTGCTCCTGCTGCTTCCAGTTAAATAAGTAGGACAGCATAGGGGAAGAGAGGTTAGTGCTCCTGCTGCTTCCAGTTAAATAATTAGGACAGCATAGGGGCAGAGAGGTTAGTGCTCCTGCTGCTTCCCAGTTAAATAATTAGGACAGCATAGGGGCAGAGAGGTTAGTGCTCCTGCTCCTTCCTAGTTAAATAATTAGGACAGCATAGGGACAGAGAGGTTAGTGCTCCTGCTGCTTCCCAGTTAAATAATTAGGACAGCATAGGGGCAGAGAGGTTAGTGCTCCTGCTGCTTCCAGTTAAATAATTAGGACAGCATAGGGGCAGAGAGGTTAGTGCTCCTGCTGCTTCCCAGTTAAATAATTAGGACAGCATAGGGGCAGAGAGGTTAGTGCTCCTGCTGCTTCCCAGTTAAATAATTAGGACAGCATAGGGGCAGAGAGGTTAGTGCTCCTGCTGCTTCCCAGTTAAATAATTAGGACAGCATAGGGACAGAGAGGTTAGTGCTCCTGCTGCTTCCAGTTAAATAATTAGGATAGCATAGGGGCAGAGAGGTTAGTGCTCCTGCTGCTTCCCAGTTAAATAATTAGGATAGCATAGGGGCAGAGAGTTTAGTGCTCCTGCTGCTTCCCAGTTAAATAATTAGGTCAGCATAGGGGCAGAGAGGTTAGTGCTCCTGCTGCTTCCCAGTTAAATAATTAGGATAGCATAGGGATAGAGAGGTTAGTGCTCCTGCTGCTTCCAGTTAAATAATTAGGACAGCATAGGGGCAGAGAGGTTAGTGCTCCTGCTGCTTCCCAGTTAAATAATTAGGACAGTATAGGGACAGAGAGGTTAGTGCTCCTGCTGCTTCTCAGTTAAATAATTAGGATAGCATAGGGACAGAGAGGTTAGTGCTCCTGCTGCTTCCCAGTTCTTGGTTCTATAGTTCACATCTTGACTAGGAAGCCTTCTGTGTGCACTCTGCGTGAGTCCACATGGGTTTTCTAAGGGTGCTGTGGTTTCCACTCACATCCCGTGATGTAATTTAGGTGAAGAGAGAGACAGAAAGTGAGTACATGCATCTGTGAGAATCGTTAAGTGTGTGTGTGTGTGTGTGTGTGTGTGTGTGTGTGTGTGTGTGTGTGTGTGTGTGTGTGTGTGCGTGCGCTCGCGCATGTGTGTGTATGCGCATGCATGTGTGCGTGTGTGCATGTGTATGTGTGTGTGTGTCTGTGTGTGCATGTGTCTGTGTACATGCGTATGTGTGTGCACGCGTGTGCCTGTGTGTGCGTGTGCCTGTGTGTGTGTGTGTGTGTGTGTGTGTGTGTGTGTGTATTTATGTCTCTCTGTCTGTATGTCTGGGTGCATGTGCACTCTGTGATAGGTTGGTGCTACATTCAGAGTTAACTTCTACACCTTGTATCCACTGAGTGTTGGGATAAGCTCTGACTCCCTTGTGACCCTGCATTTACTTGACTACTCTGTTAGTTTACAAATGAATGAAGGAATGATCCCAGATGTGTACCCAAGTCTCAATTCCCAAATCTCTGAGGCTTATTGAAGACAACTAGAAAAAGACTACAAATAACAGGAAAAATGACACTGTGCCTTCAATTACAGAATTCATATATACTGTTACTGTTGTGTATCATAAAGAAATACCTACTATTAAGATGAAAACAAACAAAATAACAGAATATAATTACAGGATGAAACAGAGCTCATTAACAGCTAAATATTAATCTATGTTCTATAATCATTTTATGGCTGTTTACTGAATGTTCGTAATGCTCACAGCAACAATCGATACAGACACTTATGTAAATGCTAATTTGTTTTATTATATTAAAATGAACTAGTATACAACATTTCAATAAAAATATTAAAAGCAAAAAAATAAAAGAATAAGTGAATGAATGTTGTGTCAGTGACCTGGCTAATCCACAATGTGAATATTGACTGTAAATTATAGCTTATTATGGCCTCATCATCATCAGACTAAAGTGAAAACTTTAATCCCCACCCTTTAGCAACACATTTTTTTTTCAGACTGATTTGGTTTCTTAGAGGTATTTCATGGCTAGGCTAGATGAAATGCTGGAGGAGATTCTTTAGAAACTGATATCTACCATCAAACTTAAATTCCCCAGAAGAGTTCATCCTAACTGCTAAAGGGTATTATGGCTGAAACAACACTTGCATGATCTAGAATGATGTTTACCACATAGGCTTTGTAAATACTATAGTGTCAAGACTGGATGAGGCCCAGGGATTTCAGCATGACACCTAGCAGCTATGTAAAAGTACACCCCTTCTCTTTTCTTCAACATGAAGCAGCACCCTGGTTCCTTTGTTCCCCTTCTTTTTCCCTTCTTTGAGGTAGAGGGAGATCATTTCATTCTAGGTTCTCATCCTGAATGGCATTGTAATGGTAAGTGGACTGATGCAGCTTGTTTTACTATTACTGAAAAAAATATCTGAAATAAAGAAAACTGCCAAAACTTAGTCCTTTTCCTAGTTATTGCCCAAATGACTCTAATAGTGCAGGGGATCAAGACTGAGCTGTTGACAAGCTATTCCTTTTAGTTCACGGGTTGATTCCACTGGCCTCCATTTGCTTACTCTGCAACTCTGAGCAAGTCACCAACAGTGCTCTTGGGCTGAGTCTGGAAAGTTTCATGTGGTCAGTGCTTTGTCCTTGCAAATAAATAAATAAATACGCACATACTGACTGTAACACCCACAATATCAGAATGTATGTGTGGCTTGTGGCTAAGATGTTAAGTAGGATTTGATGAACATTATATTCTTTAAAGCCAAACTGGCCCATGTTGCTATAGCTTTTCCCAGTTATTCTGCAGTGAATTTTTTATTTATTTTTTTTATTTATTTACATTTGTTTCTGGGAAAATCTGACTGGACACAGGTCCTTTTTCAGTGGAGGCCCGGGGAGAAAAGCTCCACAACAATGATACATTAAGTACAAGACAGTTAAGAAAATGTTGATATAAATGCAAGTGTACAAATGCCAGCAAAAAACACAATGTAAAGTATGAATAACATATTTAGACGAAGGACAGTGGAGTACATGGAGTATACAATCATATATGCATAGGAGTATTGGATCCATCTAAGATGGCACATATTACGACATTAATACAAGTAGTGACAATCACAGTAATGATAAAGTAATAAGCTTTCTAGGCATAACAGAATGGCTGTAAACAGAGACAGATATAAAGCATTGTTTGGAGGTGGTGGAGTAAGCGGGTGCAGAGACTAGGAAGAAATAGTAGGGGAAGAATAAGATGTGAGAGAGGATACAGAGAAGTAATATAGGTGGAATAGATAGTAAGTAGATGGCTTAGGTTTTGATTTGAGGAGAAGTATAAAGGAAGTTAAATAAGATTGCCAGTGCCAGATGAGAAAGGATTGAAAAGATTATTGCAGGGTGGCTGAGTGGCTGGGGGTGGAGGGGTAGAGTAAGAGTCTCTAGTCCGGACTGGTGCAAGGGCATAACCAGTGTTCTTTTAAGTGAGTTTTAAGTACAACTTTGAAGTGAGTACATGATGGTACAGAGGATATTGTGGGGGGGGGGGGCAGTGTTCCATATCTTGGCTATTATGCAGGAGAAAAGTGCTTCTCCAGCTGAGTTCTTGGCTCTGGTTACTTGTAATTGATTTTCGCTGCTGGAGTGTAGTGCTCTGGTTGTGTAATAGGGCTGGAGTAGTTTTTAGAGGGATGACAACATTAAGAGGATAGTTTACTAGCTTTTGAGCAAGAGAGAGTTGATTCCAGTGAAGAAAGAAAGGGAGTTCGAGCCAGTCAAGTTCGGTAGGTGAGATACAGTGGTGACTGCGATAGGAAGCCCCAGTGGCAAACTTGGGGATTTTGTTGTAACAAGACTCGAGCATATTTGGGTCAGTTTGCCTTAGGTTGGTAAATATAGGAGAGGCGTACAGAAGAGTGGAGATAAGATAGGGAATTTGCAACTGAAATTCTAGCTGTTTTGGTGAGGAATTGCTTATTTCTGTATAAAGTCCCTCATTTTTTGTGAACTTTTTTTATGGTCAAGGAAATGTGAATGTCAAATTTGAGACAATTGTCAATCTCAACACTTAATAATTTGGTGTGTTCTGTTATGGGGATGATAGTGTTATCATTGGCTGTAATATTAAAGTAGGAGTAGGTTAGGTTAGATTTTGTGGGATGGAAGATAAGGAGTTTAGTTTTGTTTGGATTGAATATTAACTGGGCATTAGATAGCCAAGTTTCAACATAGGTAAAGGCTTCCTGTGTGATCTGATGCAGTTCGGGTAGGGGCTGGGCTGAGCAGATAATGGTGGAATCATCTGTGTACTTTATGAGAAAGGCCTGTTTGGTGGCAGTGACTAGATTATTGGTGAAAAGTGAGAAAAGTAGGGGTCTAAGGATGGATCCTTGGGGAACACCAATTGAGACAGGGAACTGAGGGGATATGTCATTATGCCAAACAACGGATTGTTGGTGGCCTGTTGGGTAGCTGTGAAACCAGTCAGTAGCTGATTGAGAAAAGGATAGGTTAGTGAGAACATAGATAAGTTGTTTGTGTGACACCATGTCAAAAGCCTTAGATAGGTCTAGGAAAGTTGCAGAGGAGAAAAAGCCACTGTTTTTATGATGAAGGATAGTGTTAGTGAAAGAGAGTAAAGTGGTAGTAGTGCTAGGGTATGGCCTGAAGCCATGTTGGGTGCTGGATAGGAGGTTATTAGTTAGGAGGTAATCTAGGACTAGAGAATGACTGCATCTCTCAAGTATCTTGGAAAGTGGAGAGAGAATGGTTATGGGCCGGTAATTGGAGAGTTCTGTGGAGGGGCCACCTTTGTGGAGGGGAATGATGTGGGATATCTTCTACAGTGTAGGGACATTGCATTCTGATAGGGACCAGTTAATCAAGATTGAGACTGGATAGGCTAGGGTGTCAGCTGTAATTTTTAGGTATTCACTTGAGAGATTGTTGGCCGCTAGTTTAGTGGGCTTAAGTTTAGACAGACTTTTTTTATGTTGGAGGTAGGAACTGGAGTAAATGAGAAGGCAATGGGCAGATAATTAGGTGTAGATGTGGAGAGGGAGGGGAGGGGTTGTGTTGTTTAGCTAGAGATAGAATGGTTTGCGTGAAGTGTTATTGAATGAGGTAGTAATACTTTCAGAGGAGTGGAGAGTGTTAGGTGGAGGGGTCCCAACTTTACCTGGGTGCAGAATGGAGTTTATGGAGGACCAGAATTGCTTGGGGTTGTGTTGGTAGGATTTAAGGGCTGACTGATAATATTGGATTTTGTCCTGTTTTATTAGCTTTTTAAGATGTTATATTCATCCCTGGTTTGGCACCTATGTCTCTAATGGACACCGGCATCCTGTAAATAGTTCATCTCCCAGACCCCTGCTTGTAAATGTTTCATCTCTCAAACCCCTGCTTATACTTACCAAGGGTACCAGAACTTGTCAGAGATTTGGGATGCATGGCTAGGTTTATAAAGGTCCTTGTGGTTGCTAGCTTAGTAAACATGTATGAACCTATGACCCTAAATGGGATGTAAATGCTACAAAAATGGAAATTAAATAATCTCAAGTTTGTAGAAACTGTGGTGAAGTCAGTGTGAAATTATTGAAACTCACCCACTATAAATAATCAAATAAATATTTGTAAGGTTGTGTTATCCTATCTATCCATTTTCTAAAAACCTAAACAATAGTCCTGATAATGGTAGTGATAATAAATTGAGCAGGGAAGACCATACTTCCCTGTCTTTACAACAGCCCTCACTTTATATTGTGGGATCCACATGTGTTCCTAAACAAATTGAGAGATATAAATCACTCCAGCATACCCGCATTCTGTCCTAACATCACCAGCCAGTGAAATGCACTTGTATATATCTAGCAGGAGGTAGACAGGAGGCATCCAGACTAGGTGCATAGACAACTAAATCATTTTTTGTTGTACTCCTTGAGAACCACTGCTGGCAGTCTTGTATTGATGTTATGCATCTCAGCTTCTTAGCTCAAGAAATCTGGACAAAGCCTGACAATACTGGGGTACAAAGACCCAAAAATAGTGACAGATTTTAAATATTGCTCTGATAAACTTAGAAAGTTGCTAGAATAACAGGGTATGCATTAAAATGCATTTTCTAAAGAATATGAATTCTGAAACTCAAACGTGTGACATTATTTACTAATTTCATTCCTCAAATCATCCCAGTGATTTACCAGAAAAACAATAATTTTATGAGAAACAGACCAAAATGTTGAAGCAAAAATCTGGACATTCTGTGAAAATCTGGCAGTTGATAGGTATGATTGGTGTTGCTGGCAGTGATTTAATGGTTTTGGGCTTGTCAATTTTCTCCACACTTATGCAGCAGCTGAGTTAGTATATGTAAGTGGGTGCTCAAAACTGTAGCTGGTTTAGTTCTCAAATCTGGAATAGTTTTACAGTCTGGCATCTCTCCTTGCCTTGTATACCTTTCAGCTTTAAATATGCTTGTATTCTGTTGTTTTATTTTGTAACTTTGGACCTGTTTTTCTTCCAATATTGCATCAGACGGAAATGCTTTACAACAATGCATTGCGAATACTTCATGATTTATGTTTTAAAATATCAAAGTACTAAGAAACAACACAACACACCTTACTGCTTTCTTGTTGCTATGTTATAAATACACACACTTTTGTTTCCACAGCAGTTTTGGTTTGGTTATACACTCCTTATGTCTGGCACAGGAAATGCCAAACATGCAGTACAGGAATCTAAACAATTGTTGTGGACATGAACAAAATTAATCATCTTAAAAATGTGGGTTAAAGAAGGACATAAAAACAACTATTGTTAAAATGAGATTCAATTAATTTCTGTTCCATAACAGCGTTGGCAAAGTAAAATAACTCAGTTCATGAGCTCTTGTATGCATTTTCATTCCTTCCAGAACACACAACACTGGACAGTATCATGTCATTACACAGAGTGGTTTAGACATTTTGTTGATATGTTATATGTTAAAATAATAAAATTTGTGTCATCAATATAATATAATATAATATAATACATAATATAATTAGTGAGATGTTCTGACACTGTATATTGTTCTTTAAAAATGTGTTTAGGATTTTGTAATTACTTTAGCCCTCATATTGAAGTTATGTCATATTTTAAATAACAGACTTACTCATAAATGCAAGCTATGGGGCTGAAGACAGTCTGCATAATTATTAAATGTACACAACAGAAATTAGATTGTTTTGTGCTAAAGCCCTAGGCATAAAGCAAAGGCAAAGGACCTACAGGATCAATATTTACACATTAAATAGTGAAATACTTAAACATGCATTGTACTCAGGGAGTAACTTTCTTTTCTGCAAGTTTTGAAATGCTGTAATCTTACATTTACATGCTTGTCACTTTGCCCACATATGAACACTGCTGCTTAAGTTGTACTAAGTGCTCAAAGCCATTCTAGTGAGAAAAAGTACAGCATGACACTGTGTCTAGGTTCTGTAGTAAGTCACTAAGCTCGTAAACTGATATTACGTATCTGTAGTGGTCATTATATAGGATGTGCAATGTTTACTATCCTTAAGATGTTATATGCAGTTGTAACAACAAAGTATTTGGGAATTAAACAACTTATTTATTTATTTTATTTATAAATGTGTTTTACTATCTCTTATCATTCTTGTCTAGTAGTGTGTTTTTGTCCTCCCTAAAAACAATTCAAACTTGTAGAATATTCCAATAAATATGCTGTCACTTTCATTTCATCTTTCCTTAAGAGAGTTAGCTGCAACAACAAGGATGCCAGATCTGCCACTGCTGTGTAATAACATAGTCTTAGAATTAAAAAAAAAGCAAAAAAAAAAAAACCCCCAAAAAAACAAAAAACAAAACTGCAGGACATTAATTTGTACTGTTAGCTGCAAGCTGCACTCTTCTTATTCTGAACTGACCAAAACGGCACTGCTGGTAATAACAGTATGTTGTGTCTTCACTGGCACTTTTCGTGAAGCAGCACACCCAAACTAGTAACTGCCTTCTATTTTTGGACGAAAACTGTAGGCTGTATTGATTGCTGTAAAATACCTTAAATCACTGCAGATAATGGGCCAGATTCCAAAATACTTGTTTTCATAGTAAGTGACTTACTCCTAGACTTGCTCTTGCAGTAAGTTGCTTACTACGAGAGCAAGTCTTTTGGAATTTGTCTCCCAGTGTAAGCTTGTTTATACACAGGCCTTGCACAGAATCAAGTCACTTACATCAAGAACAAATGGTACTTATGTATTTATGCAACTAGATCCCTGAAATAACCAGCTCTGAGTGGACGCGTGAGTTGTTTCAGTAGAAATCTCACCATTTTCGTGATGGGGATGAGTTTGGACTGTGAGTAGCAGAACGGGATTGGTTGCCATGACTAGACGTGACAACGTCTCAGATGGCCAAGTCTGCCCGTAATTTTCCTCTTGCTGTTTTCCATTGACTATAACCATGTATCACATGGATGGTGATGAAAGACGATAAAAAGATTACAATTTTTATTTCTATTATTATTAATGAGTACTGGTAGTTGCTGATACTCAGAAAATTACTGAATGCCATTTTAAGTCTGTTGTGGGTAAAACAGATGTAGCCCATGTATGTTATAGAGCTGAAAACCTTTAATGAGTCAACCAGATTTTCTGGTTACTAGGTGGTGACAGTTTCTTGTAAATTATGCCTGTAAAAAATAAAAGGCATTTGGAATTTGTTACTCAGAAAAGTAGTTGCTGGAAATGTTTCAGTAAAGATCAATCAGTATCTTGGTTTGTAAAACAGCAAGGTTGTGTTTCTGTATATGTACAAGACACTATGAACCTATAATCTTGATGAGTGGATGGGAGATCGTAAGTTTACCCCGGGTATCACTTCTGTGTCACTGTTAGACAGAGGCACAGTATACTAACCTTGAAAAAGGGCATAGCAAAATTCATTTAAAATGGGTGGCGAAAGCCAAACACACTCTGGCTAGGCTTATAAATGCCCTAGGGCAGATAGCCTAGTATGAACCTATGTACCTATGAACCTATTCCTCCTAACCTCTTAGCTCAAGAAATGTGGACAAAGCCTGACATAATGGGGGGACAAAGGCCACAAAATTGGGACAGATATTAAATATTGCTCTTATAAACTTAAAATAGTATCCAGAATAACAACATGTGTGATAAAATATATTTTATAAAGGATATGAAGTCTGAAAATCAAATATATGTCATTATTTACTGATTTTATTGCAAAGATCATCCAAGTGATTTGGCAGAGAAGCCCACATTTTATCATGAACACACCGAAATTTTCAATCTGCAAAAAGCTACACAGTTGACAGTAAGCTAGGACACTGAAATTATATATTATTAAATACTTGTTATGTGTATGGATATGAGTCATTTGTCCATATTTGGGCAAATTATGAAACATTTGCCTCCTGGCTGCATTAATACATAAGTACCGATACTGAACAAATCTTTCAGAATTGGGGCAGGCTTACACCACAGTAAGTCACTCACACCGATAGCAAGTCTTTTGGAATTGGGCTCAATATCTTCAAGAATATCTTACACAGAACTAAAGAAATAATTCAGTCAATGAAATTCAAGCATAAGACATTATTATATAGCACATACAAAATATTTATAGTGCTTTACCTTGTACTTTTCTATACAGATCTCTGCATCAGCATATGCTTCTCAGGACAGATCACTACAAACTTGTAGATAATGCTACACTGCAGAGGTATCATCTATGAATTCAACTAAAATTAACTGCTACACTTTATGCATAATGTGACATCATAAAGGAAACAAGAGTAAGGGGTAACATGTGACCTTACTAAGAACAGTGTTTCAAAAATGGATTGTTTTTCTTGTAATCTATCCACTGACATACTGTTACTTTACCACATTAAATAGCCTCTTAAATGTATGATGTATATATAACATTAGTACAACATTACATGTTTACAACTATCAGCATAAATACCATATGAGATTAAAGAAACATTACCTTGGCATTCTGAAGTGGGGGCTGGTAGCTTGAAGGTCTGTAATACATTCTCTGCGACATGTCAGTGTGAATATCCCCCATGAAAAGCTCCTCCACAAGGTGGTCCAGGTTATGATGCAAATACTGTTTTTCTATGCGAATCAGTTGAAGTTCATGCATTGCAAAATGTATAGCTTTAGTGCAATCACAGCCATTATCTTCTCTCCACAAGTCATAGATGACATTAGGTTCCCAGCGATTATCTTCCCGTACGAATCCTGGGCATGTTCTGTTTACTGACCAACTCATTTCATCTGCAACTACTTCATTATGGCAGATTATGTGGACTCGATGAAGTTGATAATCTGCTTCAGTGCCACCTCGAATTATCCAAGAAGCATGACGTAGGCGCAGTTTTCCATGAATTATTAATGTATAAGCAGGAATTGTACAGTGATTATCTCTGTAGTAGAACTGATAGGCTTTGAATGTGTTATTGTGGTAGAACTTGTATGATCTGATTATGAACTCTGGGCCTGGTCTCACTTCACAGCTATAAAAACAAAGATTGGTAGAACATTTTAAAATTATTTATTTTGCAGTTTTAATGTCTTATAAAAACATTTAAGACTGGCAAACTTGAAAATTGAAGTCAGATTATCATTTGTACTAGGCTCACCTATGCTGGAACTGTGTACTACCTATTAAACTGCTCTGGACCTCTTACAAGGTAGCCACCACTCAGACAAGTCAAATCTAGGTCCCACATTCATTGGCTTCCTGTAGTAATACACCTTTGCCAACACTATTTGAAACAGTTCGGTAACTGGAGAGATAGAGACAGCAGGTTGATACTTTGGAAATAATAATGAGGCCTACTCTTGTCTAATAAACTGAGCTGCTGTGTGGGTTGTACTGCTGTATGAGGTTCTTACACAGTTTTGCTGTACTGAACTAGGTGCAAGTCACGTCTGAATTAATAAGCATCGATGCTTCCTTTGAAGGGGGATAGATATGGGTTTTCTAGTTAAGTCATGTGCCAGGGAGTTCACAGTTTAAGAACTCCAATGGAAAGGGATTTGTAGGGAGTGGCCAAGTAGCAGAGGGGAGTGGTTATTAATGAATGGGAAATAGTCAGGTACTTAGAAGTCCAAGATAGCTTCTGGGTTTTGTTAATCATCAAATGATAGGCAGTAGTTGCATTAAAGCAATCTAGGCTGTGAAGACTGGTAGAGAAGGGTGAAGGCTGCCAGCCTAGACAGATAGAGTTTTGCAGATAATTCTGTCATTTGTAAATATGAATGTAAACTACAGGCTTGTTGTCTTAAAGGTAAAGAAATACTGTTACATGTGGAACTGGAAATAAATGTGACAACAGTGCACTCTACTGACCAAAGTAAAGCATGTAGTGACCCTTTGAAGTAGCGGTGGTGCCGAAAAGTCTAGATGAAGAAATTCTTTCTATTGTTTTAACCAAGAGTTAAATTGCTAGATTTAAGCATGCAAATGTATTTTTATTGCTCTGCTCCTGACCAACTGCAAGATAACAAAACGTAGATGTTAATATTGTAAATGCAGTTAATGTGTAGCCTGGGAACACCAGGAAAGTGTAAAAAGATGATGTAATGTTTATCAGAACTGCAATAGCAATTTAAACAGAGAGAATCAGAAGGCATTAAGCATTTTTGTCTTGAACATCCAACTCAGCACTGTCTTATGCTCTCTTTATGTAAGTAGTATGCTAGAACTGTATTTTCTTGTAGAGATATCTAGAACTAGAAAGTTTAGGCTATGTTTTTCTGTGATGTCAGAACTGTACAACTGATTTATTTTAAATATTTCTGTGTGATCTCTGAACTCTTGACTAGCACTGACTGTGTAGTAGAAAGTATTGTCTTGTGGTTTTAATTATTTATTATTAAATATTTTAAAACCTTTTAATTGTAGCTGGTTTGTGTAGAGATAAGTTAAGCTCTAGAGTACATTGCATATTTATAGAGTTTACTGTCCAAGTCACTGCAAATAAGCCTTGACTGATTAGTCACACTTACCAATTGGATAGTAATATTGCACAGTAATAACTGGACACCCTTTTAAGAGCCTTTGAGTAGCTGATAATTATTAGCTGGGTGGTGGCAGGGTACTATTGTATAGTCTGGTTAAAAGGGGCACAGCTGAAGAACCTGTGCCAGCCTTCCCCAGAAGTGTCTGTGTGGTTGTGTAACCTCTTATCTCAAAGTGTGTGTCAGCTACTTGGGCAGGAGCATGAAGCACTGGTTAGACAGAGAGGGTGCTGGAGATTTTAGCTTGCCCAGCTAGGCTGAGATCTGGACCCTATAGCTGTGCCAGTGGGGAGTCTTATTGGGGATCTGGTGAGCAAGGCAGCGACTAGCCCCGACTGACTGTGATTTCTGTGTGCTCTTAAGGGAAATTGCACTTTACTATGTGTATTTGTTCATTCTCAATGACTCCTGGGACTTTTTAAGTCGAATAAAAAATGAGTATTTTGATAGGGATATTTCCTTTTCTACAACTGACGTAGTAGATCTTTTTACGTCAATCCCTCATGAAATTGGTCTGGAGTATTTTCACAGAGTCTTACTGGAAAGGACTTCCTTAAGTAATACTATGATGAATTTTGTGATAATGTTGATGGAGATGGTTTTGAAAAATATTTTTTTCTTTTTTGGGGGTGAATTTTATAGACAGACATGTGGCGTTGCTATGGGTACTAGCGGCACACTTTTATTTGCAAACCTGGTCATGGTTGGTTGGGAGGAACAGTAAACACATAATAGTCCTTTTGTGGACTGCTGGATTAGTTATTTAAGGTTCCTGGATGACATTTTTATCTTGTGGAAAAAGAATGACCAACATGAAAACTTTATCAATTATTTAAATAGTTCCTGTGTATATATTAAATTTACAAGTAATTTTAATGTTGACCAGATAGATTATTTAGATGTCACATTGTTAAAGAATGTTGAAAACAATTGTTTTGAATCAAGGATATATAGAAAACCTACTTTTTCTAATGATTATTTAGATTTTAAGAGTAGCCATCCATTATATATAAAGAGGAATATTGTAAAGGGCCAGATGGTCCGTATTGTGAGGATGTGCTCGAATTTAGAATTAGTTAAGGTTGAAATGAGCAAATTGGTAGGTTTTTTTGTGGAAAGGAAGTACCCTTATGAGTTTGTGTTACCTATCTGCCATCAAGTAATAAGTGAATGGGGTATAAGATATAAACCACTGTTGGGTGCTAAATTACATGATGAAAGTGAAGATAATATTCAATCTACAGACGAATTTACCCAGTCAATGGTTATTACTTATAGTGAGAGTAGTAACAAGATAAAATCTGTTCTTAGAAAAAACTGGTTATTGTTCAAAGGAAATAGAGAGATGGAAGAAATACTTGGACCAGAACCAACATTTGTGTTTAGGACTAATAACAATATGAAATTTTTATTAGAATATTCTATCTCCAAATCCATTACTAGTACAAAGGGTATGATAAAATGTGGTGCTTGTGAGTATTGCAGGTACATTTTGACATCTTCAGTAGTTCATATTGAAAGGACTAGTTTTGAAATAAAGTTGGCAAAGTGTACTTGTAACTCAAAAGGGGTGGTATACATCGCTATTTGTCAGATTTGTTTTCATTTTTACATAGGTAAAACTGAGAGGATGCTGAAAAAGAGGATATATGAGCACATCTATGATATAAGAAAACAGGATGACAAGAATGGGTTATACAGGCATATAAAAATTAACCCCAATCACACATTTCTTTTTGGGATTTTAGAAGTAGTGCCAAAGGACATAAAGGGAGGAGATTGGAAGAACGAATTAAAAAGGGCTGAAATAAAATGGCAGCTACTGTACAATTCAAATGTTATACCAGGATTAAATGATTTTGTTTCTCTTAAGCCCAAATTAAAACATAGGGCACAAAAACTTTGATTTAAGGACATATATATTTCAATTTTAATGTTTATATATTAACCAAAATAGAGTGTTTTAAATATGTCATTTTCATATTTTATTTAAATTTTAAAATGATTGGTTGATGGGTTTTAAAAGGAGTATGCTCAGTTATTTTCACAGTTCTGATGAAGTCCAGATGGACGAAAGCTCTTGACTGTGGATTACTGGTGTTTATGGTGAAGGATACAGTGACTTAACATTGTTAATGTTGCCAATGCTGTAGATACTTTCATTTATATCGTGGAATAAACTGTGGTTCATTATCCAAGTGACTTCCTTGTTTTTCCAGCCAACAGAGAGTGTTCTTGGTTCCAGTCTGTATTTGTTATCCTTTCCTCATATATGAGATGCCCTCTCTGGTGTTAGTGGTGAGGATTGAGGCTCCTTGATTGCTGGGCCACGGCATGGGTGTCACATATTAATTGGTGGCAGTGGTTGGGATATCCACCTCACATATTAATTGTTTGGCAGTGGTTGGGATATCCTCACATATTAATTGTTTGGCAGAGGTTGGATATCCACATCATATATTAATTAGTTGGCAAATACTAATTGGCTTGTAGTGGTGTGGGTAGAGTGAATCCTGTAGCTTGTGTACAGTAAGCTTTGAAGGTGTTTTTGTACTCTAAAACAGCCACAGTGAATACTCAGAGTTCAGATCACAATTGTTTTATTTATTTTGTTAGCTTAGTTAGTCAGGGTGTGCAGGCAGCATGTCAGCAAAGGAGTATGGAAAGCTGGCAAGGAGCCAGCTGGCAGAGATATGCCAGGTTAGGGGACTGGTGCATGGAAACCTGACTAAGGCAGACCTGATTGCAGCCTTGGTTACAGCTGTATCAGAAAACAGCAACCAGAAGGACAATCGGACTGGCAGTGGAGATATAATTCCCTAAGGGGATGGACAGCTCAACCTTTCTGCAGTGGACTTAAAAATCTATCTGGACCAAAAGAGATGAGTTGGAGGCCAGGCATGTGGAATTAGAAGCAAATGAGAGACTGCGACGTTTGCAGACTGAGAAGAATGAGAAACTGTTACATCTGCAAGCTGAGGAACAAGAGAGGCAGAGGCAGCATGAAAAGGAGATGCTGACTCTTCACCAGAGTGATAGAGGTAATGGGGAAGGGAGTAACTGGATCCCAGAAGCACGAAAGGTCAGTAAATTTCTTCTGCAGTTTAAAGAGGGGGGATAATTTTGATAGTTTCATTCATATGTTTGAGAGGGTATGTAAATAGTATGAAGTTGACCAAGGGCTCTGGGTACAGTTCCTGACCCCTTACTCCATGGTAAAGCTGTAACTGTTCTGTCCAAAATGTCTGATGTTGCATGTTTTGATTATACTACTGTTAAGAAATGTCTTTTAGAACTATTTAAGCTAACACTTGAAATGTATAGGAAAAAGTTTTGCGAGCATAGACGCAAGGAAGATGAAAGTGTGTGTGAATATGTTGCTGAATTGAGCACTTATTTCCATAGGTGTGTGAGTGGATGTCAGATCACCACTTTTGAAGGGCTGGCAGACCTTTTGGTGAGGGAACAAGCCCTTAGCACTTTGCCTGAGGACATGAGGATCTAGTTAGCTGATAGACAATGTGCTACTTCAGATGAGTTGGGGAAGGAGGGAGACCTATACCTGGCAAGCAGGGCAGCCCTGCACAGGAAGGGGACCCCCAGTACTGCTCTTGGGTCTAAAGGAACCCATGGTGGGCAGCACAGACTGCCGCAACAAAATCTGCTGGTAGCAGGGGAAGCCACTAGCCCAGGTACATGTCCAGGAGCTAGGGTTAAATGTCTTGAATGCAACCAGTGGGGCCATGTGGCATGCAGGTGTCCACAGAGACAAGGTGGGGAACAAAAGGTAAGGGAGACAGTAAGTGGGAAAGACAAAATGCCAGTAGTAGGTTGTCTTGAGACAACAGGGGTACCGAACTACCATCCTGCAGATGTCCTGATAGGGAAGGATTTGGATGAGGCAGTACCATGTGCTTATGCAGTTACACACAGTGAGGCTAGGAGACAAGCATGTGGGTCTGGTAGCCTGGGGGAGACCCAGACAGACTGCATACGTGCAGCCAGGACTGCTGAGATGGCTACGTGAGGGAGGGAGCTACTCTGTAGCTGTGAGACTGAATGTGAGCCACAGCTGCTTGTGGGTACTGATGTTCCCTTGGACAGAGTGACTGCAAAAGTAAATGTGAGTAGTAGTACCCAGGCTGACAGTGAGGCACTACTGTCAGAGGATGCTAGACTTCCTGTGGAAGGGGAGCTGGGAAGGGTTACAAGGAGAGAGATGAGACAGGCTCAGCTCTCAGACCCTACATTGCAAGGCCTGAAGCAGGTAGCTAGGGAGGCACCTGATTCTCAAGAAAAGGGGGAAATTTGTATATTGGGACAAAGGGTTACTATACAGAGAGTGGACCTCTGAGGGAGGACTAGAAAGTGAGAGAGTACAGCAGTTGGTAGTGCCTAGAGCCTACCATCTGGCGCTTCTAGCCATAGCCCATGATATTCCCTTGGCAGGTCATAATGGCATAAACGTACAAAGAGGCGTACTATGCAGACCTTCTATTGGCCTGGAATTTCCACAGATGTAACAGGGTACTGCAGGACCTGTGAGCAGTGCCAAAAGGTAGGCAAGGCAGGAGACAAGGTGAGAGCTCCTTTGATGCCTTTGCCTGTGATTGAGGAGCCATTTCAGAGGGTAGCTATGGATATTGTGGGTCCTCTGAGTATCCCAAGTTCCAAAGGGAAAAAGTATATCCTAGTGGTAGTGGATTATGCTACACGATACCCTGAGGCAGTGGCTTTGTCCTCCATTGAGGCAGAGAAGGTGGCAAATGCTTTGTTAGAGATTTTCAGCAAGGTAGGGTTCCCAAAAGAAATACTGACTGACAGAGTGCCAATTTCATGTCAGACCTGCTGGCTTGTCTGTGGAGGTCCTGTGGGGTGAAGCACATGAAGACCACCCCCTACTATCTCCAGATGAATGATCTTGTTGAGAGGTTAAACTCTACAATCAAGTCCATGCTACGGGCATTTGCAGATCAGTTTAAGAGGGAGTGGGACAAATATTTGCCCCACCTGTTGTTTGCTTACAGAGAGGTTCCCCAGGAATCCACAGATTTTTCACCCTTTGACTTGCAGTATGGGCATAGGGTGAGGGGACCTCTTGATTTAATTTGAGATGAGTGGGAAGGTGAGTGTGAGTCTCACAAGGAGTCTGTTGTGGCATATGTCCTAAACCTCAGGACAAAGCTCAGGGAACTCATGGGCTTGGCCAATGAGAGCCTGGCAGAAGCCCAACAACTGAAAAAGGTGTGGTATGACAGGAATGCTCGAGCTAGAGAGTATGCTATGGGGCAGCATGTAATGGTTCTCATTCCTGACAGACACAACAAGCTGCAAGCAGCTTGGGAGGGACCCTACAAGGTGGTAAGAAAGGTAAGTGATGTTAACTACATGGTGGAACTGCTAGGCAGACAGTAGGGGCACAAATTGTACCATGTTAACATGATGAAACCTTACCATGATATGGAGGCCCTTGTGCTCAGCATTTGGAGTGGATTGCAGGAGGAGTCTGAAGGAGATCTGGAGACTGATCTCCTCAGTGAGGCTCGGGCTGACACCTCAGTGGAAGGGGTAGCAATGTCCCAGCAGCTATCTTCTACCCAGGTTCAAGAAATCCGAGCAGTGTTACAGGAATTTGGGGACATGTTCACTGGGAAACCAGGTTGCACCCACCTGGTGCAGCACCAGGTGGATACAGGAACCCAAAGGCCTATTAGGCAGGCCCCTTATAGGGTGCCTGAGAGAGACAGACAGACCCTGAGGGAGGAGATAGAGGTGATGTTGGAAATGGGGGTAATTCAAGAGTCCAGCAGTCCCTGGGCCTCCCCAGTGGTGCTGGTGCCAAAGAAGGATGGCAGCCCAAGGTTCTGTGTGGACTACAGGAAATTAAATAGTCACACAGAGTCAGATGCTTACCCCATGGCTAGGACAGAAGAGGCCCTAGAGCAGCTGGGTGGGGCTACGTATCTTACAACCATTGATCTTACCAAGGATTACTGGAAGGTGCCCTTGACTCCCAGTGCTAGAGAGAAGTCAGCCTTTGAGACTCCGTTTGGCTTGTATGAGTTCATAAAGATGCCCTTTGGGATGAAGAATGCCTCAGCATCTTTCCAGAGGCTGGTAGATAATATCATAGCAGGAGCAGGAAAGTTCCCTTGCGTGCCTAGATGATATATATTGCCATCTATGGCCATTCCTGGCCCGAGCACCTTCAGCATGTCAGGGAGGTGCTGGGCAGACTACAGAGGGCAGGGTTGACCATTAAGCCGAGCAAATGTCAGGTGAGTATGGCAGAGGTCTCCTACCTAGGACATAGAGTGGGGAGTGGTAAGATAAGGCCAGAACCTGCCAAAGTGGAAGCCATTCAGGCATGGTCTGCACCTTTTACTAAAAAGCAGGTGGGGACATTTTTAGGGACAGCAGGGTACTACAGAAAGTTAATCCCCAGTTATAGTACCATAGCTGCTCCCTTCACAGACCTGACAAGGAAGAACAGGCCAGATAAAGTAGTGTGGACCCCAGCATATGAGCAGGCATTCCAGAAGCTTAAAGAAGCTTTAGGAGGCCCCCCTGTGTTAGCCAGTCCAGATTACAGCAAAGAATTTGTTGTGCAGGTGGATGCTTCAAACCATGAGGTGGGGCCGTACTTAGCCAGATTCCTTCAGAGATGGAAGAGCACCCAGTGGTTTATCTCAGTCATAGACTCCAACCCAGGAAGGAATGCTATGCAGCTGTAGAAAAGGAATGTCTAGTCATTGTGTGGGCATTGCAGAAACTTCAGCCTTATCTGTATGGAAGGAAATTCACTGTTATGACAGAAAACAACAAGCTAACATGGTTAAACAGAGCCAGCCAGCAAAATGCCAAGTTGCTACGATGGATCCTGCAGTTGCAAGCATATTATATGTCAGTGCAGCACCGCAGTGGGATTAGCAATGCCAATGCAAATGGGCTCTCAAGACAGGGAATGGGGTGAGGTACACTCAGATAAACCTATGCCTCCCAAGCGGCGTTTCTCAAGGGTCACTTGAAGAACTAGCTTGAGTTCTCCGGAGAGGGAGAAATGTGAAGACTGGTAGAGAAGGGTGAAGGCTGCCAGCCTGGCCAGATAGAATTTTGCAGATAATTCTGTCATTTATAAATATGAATGTAAACTACAGGCTTGTTGTCTTAAAGGTAAAAAATACTGTTACATGTGGAACTGGAAATAAATGTGACAACAGTGCACTCTACCGACCAAAGTAAAGCATGTAGTGACCCTTTGAAGTAGCAGTGGTGCTGAAAAGTCTAGATGAAGAAATTCATTATGTTGTTTTAACCAAGAGTTAAATTGCTAGATTTAAACATGCAAATGTATTTTTATTGCTCTGTTCCTGGCAAGCTGCAAGATAACAAAAGGGAGATGTTAAGAATGTAAATGCAGTTAATGTGTAGCCTGGGAACACCAGGAATGTGTAAAAAGATGATGTAATATTTATCAGAACTGCAATAGCAATTTAAACAGAGAGAATCAGAAGGCATTAAGCATTTTTGTCTTGAACATCCAACTGTGCATTGCCTTATGCTCTCTTTATGTAAGTAGTATGTTAGAACTGTGTTTTCTTGTAGAGATATCTAGAACTAGAAAGTTTAGACTAAATGTTTTTCTGTGATGTCAGGACTGTACTAGTGATTTATTTTAAGTATTTCTGTGTGATCTCTGTACTCCTGACTAGCACTGACTGTGTAGTAGAAAGTATTGTTTTGTGGTTTTAATTATTTATTATTAAATATTTAAAAACCTTTTTACTGTGGCTGGTTTGTGTAGAGATAAGTTAAGCTCTAGAGTACATTGCATTTTTATAGTTTACTGTCCAAGTCACTTCAAATAAGCCTTGCCTGATTAGTCACACTTACCAATTGGATAATAATATTGCACAGTAATAATTGGACACCCTTTTAAGGGTCTTTGAGTAGTGATATTATTAGCTGGGTGGTGGCAGGGCACTACCGTATAGTCTGGGTAAAAGGGGCACAGCTGGAAAACCTGTGCCAGCCTTCCCCAGAAGTGTCTGTGTGGTTGTGTAAACTCTTATCTCAAAGTGTGTGTGTCAGCTACTTGGGCAGGGACATGAAGCACTGGTTGGACAGAGAGGGTGCTGGAGATTTTACCTTGCCCAGCTAGGGTGAGATCTGGACCCTGTAGCTGTGCCAGTGGGGAGTCTTATTGGGGATCTGGAGAGCAAGGGAGTGACCAGCCCTGGACCGACTGTGATCTCTTTGTGCTCTTAAGGGAAATTGCACTTTACTGTGTGTATTTGTTATCCTTTCCTCATATATGAAATGCCCTCTCTGGTGTTAGTGGTGAGGATTGAGGCTTCTTGATTGCTGGGCCAGGGCATGGGCGTCACATAGGCATTGAATTTATTTGGCAGAAAATTACTTCTCAAAGAAAGAGGGAGAGATACATAGAGATGTTCTACTTTAAAGTAAAGTACACAGGCAGCAACATGATTTAATTAGACATGCTTAGAGTTTGAGAATGTTCTTTTAGAGTAATTGATCTTCGAGATGCTATAGAGTTTTCATTTGAAAGTGGATTTTTAGGTGGTCCAGTTAGTGTGAATTCTGTATAAGGGAGACGGATATATTCAGACTCCAAGGTCCTTGAGCTGAAACGTCCTTACACTATGTTTTCCCAAAAGAGGGGGTAATAAGATCAAGGTTGTGTATGGCTTACATTTTTGGGAGGTTCCAAGTACATATATTTGGCTTTAAAATTGTTGACAATGAGTTCTAAGACAGTTACTCACCAGTATACTAGGGTCATTTTAAGAGAAAGGTATTTGGTGTTATTAATGTATATAGAGTTATAGGATCACAGTATAAGTTGCCAGTATAGAGAAGGAAGTTGCTAGCTAGTAGTGCATCAGAAATATTAATAATGAATGGGGGGAAGAATAAGATGCAAGAACAGAGCCCTGCTTGATGTCAACATGAAGCAGAAGGAGAAGATAGAGAGAAGAACTATGGAGAACAAATACGTCACTAATGTTAGGATACTGCTACAAAAAAGGCAGTGACCTGGAGTCCAAAGTTAGAAGGGGCTTGGAGTAATTTTGGATAGGAGAAAGAAATGAAAGCTTTGCCTACATTTGATTATTTGGGCTATTTCTATATTGTTATACTTTATGTGCTATTTGTTAATTTAGCAAGTGTACTAGTCAGTGGACTGTTTTTAGCCATGACCTGGACATTAAGGGTGATCCACATTCAGTATGTATGCATGCATAAGCTAGTACAAACAGTCGATCAGTATTTTTCTGGAGGGAGGGAGGAAACTGGAGTACCTACTGAAAACCTACACAGATGCAGGGACAATATGCAAACTCCACACAGAGAGTAAGCAGAAGTTAGGATTGAAGTCTGACCCCTATAGATGTGAGGCAGAAACCTTCCAAACTGTACCAACCTCCAGCACCTCAGACTATCTCTATTCAACTCTTATTCTTCCACTGGTTCCTTATCTCGCCCTATCTCCCCATCCTATTGTAAACAAGTTAAACCTCAATACAAATATCACCACAATATGTATTTTATAAATAGACTCTCAGCCAGATTCAATAAAGCCTACACTGTCCATTTACACCATGGGAGTGTCTTAGCACAGTGTTTTCAGTTCCGTAAGTAGCACACAGCACTGAACAAACAAGCCAAACACTATGGCATGCTAATTACAGCATAAGCAGCTGAATTGTATGCTAATCAACCAATCCAAGCTGGAACAGCTATTTAACAAGCTATAAAGCAACCGTGTAGAATAAGTGCTGATTTTCCCTGCAAATTCCAAAACCTATCGGAATACAGCCACAGAAACTAGACTACATGGAAAGAATGTTAGGGGCTGCTGTTGCTTTAATTCATATGTATGTGCAACAGGCTAAAGTCTATGCTGCTGCTGTTGCTAACAGACCAAGGCCAAGTGCAGACCCCGTTTAAGTTATCATAACCTACATGATGTGGAAATTGTACAACGCTACACTGTGGATAGAGACACACTACTGGAACTCTGCAACTTCTGTCATCCTCAACTCAGAACCAGGACAAACCAAGGGGAACCAATCCCAGTGGAGACACAGGTATGTGTAGCACTTAGAATCTTAGCTACAGATACCTTTCAAAGACCAGCAGGGGACATGCTGGGCGGGGGGGATCACAGGCATCAACATCCAGAATCCTCAATCAGTTCCTGAATGCTATGCTCCAACATGGCAGTGACCACATATATTTTCCCCGTACTCCTGAGGATAGGGCCAGAAATATGCAGGAGTTCTACCATGTAGCACACTACCCTGAAGTACTGGGTGCCATAGATTGCACACATATAGAAAGTAATGCACCACCCAGGGAACAGGTTAGGCTCCACATAAATAGAAACGGCGTCCACTCTGTTAACTGCCAAGTCATGTGTAATGTCAAGAGAATCATCTTGAATGTGTGTGTTGGCAACCCTGGTAGTTACCACAACTCACATATCTCGCATACCTCCCAACTATATCAGATATTCGCTAGGGGGGATATTTCCCAGGGTCATTTACTGGGGGATGCAAGTTCTGCACTGGAACCGTGGCTGATGACACCCATCAGAGATGCACACCTGGTGAAGAATGCCATAATGAATTATATGCTCAAACTAGAAACATCATAGAGTCGGTGTTTGAGCTGCTGAAGTCATGGTTCTGGTGCCTAGATACATCTGGGGGGCCCTGCAGTACAATCCATGGACGTGTACAGAAATATTCACAGTATGTGCCATGCTAGACAACATCATCCTGAGAAAACAGCTTCAGCAGGATCAGCAAGGGGAAGGGGCACACATCCCACCACCACTCATGGTCACCACAGCCACATGCAGGTGAGGAGTAAGAGGGCAAACCACCAGCTGCTGTGGGCGTAGGCAGATGTAGGCATTGCTCAATATGCCCTCGCATTGGCTAAGAGACACGCATAGTACACTCACTCACCACCTAACCTAAAACCTTCCTCCTACTCATCACATACATATATTAACATTGATGCCAGGCAACTCACACAACCTTTACCTCCCCATGTATTGGCTGTGTACTGCATGCATCAGACTGAGTCAGTCCTGAACTAAAACTGTTGCAACTGCTGCATTTACAAGGTAAGTAATGAACATGGAGTATATTATGTAATAATATGAATAAGTGACATATCCTTGTATTTCATTACTTGGTACTGTAACCAAGTAAAAGGTGGGAAATTTGTACAGAAATGACCTTAACATGTGACAGTAGAGACCTATTTGACTTATATGTGTTCATTGTTAAGTAGCAGGCCTCTGGTATCAAAGATTCACACAGTCATACCTCTCAAAAGTACTGATGATCACTGCATGCTCTCAGTTTAGCCCCATACATTTGTACTGGAAAATCATTAAAGAAAGAAGTTAGAAAGTAATGATGCACATTACAGTTTCAGACTTCACAACCCTCACAAGATCATTCACAATAAAGTTGGGAAATTTTGATACTAAAGCAATAAATTCTCCCACAGGAGAAGTGGCCAAATAAGGGCATGAGTCTCTATTGTAGTCCACCTTATTTTATATTTTGTATTTTTCCGCTGCTTAATCAAGCTGCACACGCTTTATCCATTGCTTGCCATTTGATATGTCAAAACGCTTCCATCTCACTTCACAAGTGTTCTTCCAGAGAGTTGCAACAAATGACTAAACCAGCACACTGAAAGTGATTAGAGTCATACTACCATAAAGTAAATTACCACTCCTCCAATAACACTACAGAATCCTTACTACTAAACCAAAAAGTTTGATGCTATCAGTTGTCTAACTTTTTAAGGCCAATATAAGTCAAAGGTACAATTAACAGTTCAACATCACAAATTCAGCTATACTAAGCACTAAGTTAGCTATGCACTCTGAGCATTCAACACAAAGCTTATATATCCCTGAATCCAAAAGATACAAACAGGGGTATGGCACAGTTATCATCACTTGCACATAGTGTTGTGTGAGACAGCAGGAAGCCTAGGCTGACACAAAAGGTTGGTGAGTGTGTCTGAGTAAGAAAGAGAGGCAGGCAGACATTTGGATAAACCAACAAATGGCCACTAAGATAAAATGAGTTCTAAGCTGCATGGCTGAACCATGTAACTGCTGTGTGTGTGTCTGTGGGGGTCCTCCATGTGAAATAGGTGTGTGAGTGTCTGCATGAACACAACCAGGCTTTGTGCTAGTGCTACGTCTTGGCATGTCAGAAAGGTGTGATTCATGCATGGTAGAGGTGGCAGTTCATCTTTGTTGTCCCCAACCACAAGATCTGACTATGCCAGAGTTGCATTGGCATGTCCATGCCCACAGTCAGATGCACTGCTACTACCTGAACATAACTGATGTCTGCTGGATGAGCTCTCTTCATGAGGACACCCAGGACCATGACCCCATGGCCTGCCATGTTTGGGTGTGGACAGCTCACCCACTGATGAAGCAGTGGAATTACTGCCACTGTGAGAGTGTGATTGGGCATGGCCATGTTGGCTAACAGTAGATGATATGGCTCAGCTACACCCATGAGGATGCTGTTCCCCTCCCATGAGATGTAGCATCACAGAGACCCCTCGCTCCAATTTGTCATTCATCTGATCCTTTGAATTGGCAACATGGTAGAGGCAGTCATGCATGTCAGCCTGTGTCACATCTGCAACCCTAAGTATTTCTCTAGAGTACCTATGGGAATGTGCCTGTGTCTCTATGATGGACCTAAACATAAAGTGGCATGGGAAGCGACACCTGGATCAGGTGGAGGAGGGAACAGCAGGCCTCCACCAAGCATTCCTAACAATCCTCCTGTGTCGTACCTTGCCCACACTTTGGCTATGGCCAGAATCAACAAGCACTGAAGCTGCAGTAACCAGTTCCTTGATCAATGGCTTCACCCACCACCTATCCAAAATCCGAGGGCTCACTGGAATGGGTAGGTGTATGCCTACTGGCTGTGTTCAATGAAATTGCATGGGATGGCTCTATGTCAACCTCAATGTCAAATTCAACCTCTGCACCCCCTCCCGACTGTGGCTCTGTTTGACCACCATCATCATCAGAGTCTGTTGATATACTGACATCAGGTGGTAGAAGTCCCACACTTCCACTGTCAGGATCACCTGTGATAAAAAGCAACAAACACACAAACAATTATTACCTAAACTAATATGCTTCAATATATGCTAACAAAACAACAGTGCTGCCACTATTACACAGCACAGCAATACACACAACAGTTCTGACATCAACATCACACACTAAAATATTTCTTTAAATTGCTCATCAGTACTGACATAAAAATGTTTGGCTTACCATCTGCAGATGATGTTATCCTCCGCAAGCCAGAATGTCCTGGAAGAATTTAAGCAAAATTAAGGGCAACATTATCTCATTTAGCAGTAACACAGGGGATAATACCTTTACCCCTTTATAAGTCCCTTAACTGTACTTACAACAAGAACTTGAATGACAACTCCAACCTAAGCTAATCAATCAAAATGTGGTTTTCACTATAGCAATCATCAAGCCCCCCCCAAAAAAATTCTTATGACAAAAGAAGTAATGTATTGATTTCAATTGTTTTACCATACAACCGTATTCAACAATTGAGATATCAAAGCCTACCTGGAAGCTCTTCCTGGGATATGCTTGCTGTCCCTGAAACTGTTGCACTGTCAAGGACATGCTGTTCTGCACTTTTCTGGGAGCTGTTTGGATCCCTAAACGTGGACAGGAACTCTTCATTTGGTGTTAGTGGCAGCTCTGTACCAGGCCCTTCCCCAGTACCCATCAGATCACGGTCCACTGCAGCTGTTCTTCTCCATGCAGGTTTGATCATGTCAGTGGCCCTATGGCACACCTGTTCATATGTCCTGCTGTGACACCCACAGAATTAAACTCAACCACAATTTACTGCCAAATCTGGATTCTGTGTGGTATATCTCCCTGTCCCCTTTCAAGAAAGAAGGCACCAGGTTGCCTAAAAGCATTGATGGTCACATTATTTTCAGCATCAGTGAAGGGTGGTCTTTGAGGACTGAGATGCCAGGGTGGCATAGCTCTAGGTGTCCTGAAAGACAACAGAAGGATATACACATAGGTATCACATAATTCCAGAATAACTGTTCCCAGGCAAAACAGAAAAGGCAGCATCTCAGTATTACCCACTGGAGAAACATAAAACAGTCTAGAGGTCAGAAATATGAATAACAGGCTGGATGCAAAAAGGAGAGTAACAATAGCAACATATCCTTGTTTGTACCATAACAGAAACGCATCTTTGCCCCCCCCCCCCAAAAAAAAGAACAGGCAAATGACACATTTTGCTTACAAACCATCTTTGATATGCTAAACGTGCTATCAAATGAACTGTCCCTGAAACATTTATACATATTTATCACAGAGCATTCCATTTTAAGGTATTGCCAATCATGTATACCTGTGACATGCCTTGAAAAACATGCTTATGGCATCAGTACATTTCTAACTAATGCATACAGATAAAAGTGTAAAAGCTTTTTCTTAATTACTTTCCAGCATACGCAGTATGTAGCTGACACAGTGCAAGCATACCTTCTCAAGTTCAGTGATCCTCTGTGGAGATATATCCCAAATTAATGGCCTCTGTTCAGTTTTCTCCACATAAACAAGTCTCCTCGCCTTCAGTTTGCCTAGCTACATGGTTGTCTTTTTATATGGTGTAAATTTAGGGCTGTTAGCACAGTGAAGATGCAAATGAGGTTTGAATTGATTAGAATTGGTGAATTCCAAATACTTGTCTCTGTGTAGGTGATGTAAACATAGTGTAGGCATAGCTGGCCTTAGGCATAAGGCCAAATAAGTGGCCACCTAGGGCGCTGCTTTAACAGGGGAGCTTTTCCAGTATTTAATTTTTTTGTAGTAAATAAATGGTTTCTTTAAAATATGTTGAATGAATACAGGAAAAACTGAAGAGTAAGACAAACAGTGAGGAAAAGGAAGAAAAACGTAATCTGGATGGTGTATGTAGACCAGGATGGGGGTAATGGGTGGTATGGGGGTCGCTGTGGAGCCCTTTTGCCTAGGTCACAAGTTGACCAAAGGTTGTCCCTGAGTGCAGGCAGTCCATCAGTGTTTGTTTTTAATGAACTGCAACTGTGAATGATTACTGCTTGGGAGAAGAAAAACACAACAGCACTGCAGGCTGCCCTATATTCAGTGGTGTGTCAGGTTACACTTACAAAGTGTTACATGAAGACTGAAAATGTAAGTAAGCAGCACACAATTCACATGTTGTGTTCATTAACATGCAACCTCCCCTTCATTTATTGACAACTGCATATGTTATGATTTCCATTTACTACCCTCACACATTTTAAGGCCAGTGATATAGAATGGCTTATAGGCTTAATGTCTCAGATTACTGGTCAGATAAGGGAATATGACCAGCCAACACAGAGAGGTAAGACAAAGCTGTATATTTGCAAGCAATAATCATAACTGGTTGTGTGATCACTTAGCGCACTACATACAAAAATAATAAATATACAAATAACAGTTTTATGGTTTCATATTACTGTAGATGATGATACAGTTGGTTGTGTGCAGAATGATTTCAGTTCCTTGCTCCAAGGCTGTTTGTGTGGCAAAGTGGGATAAGGTATACTTCCTGTGTTCTGAAGGTTCACTGGAGTGAGAGTTCATATCCAGATGTATGTAGACCCATCTTATGTGAACCAACATTTTCTAGTATGTATGTCACATATTGATTTTCCTCATTTCAAGTACTTCCCCCTTTTTTCTTTTTTTTTCCCTTTTCTATCTTGTTTTTATTAATTTTTTATATATATTTTTGGGCCAGTGTTTCTGTGATGCGACACTTAGTGCAATCACAGGAAAGGAAGAAATGAATGTCAGGTTTGGCTGTGCTTATCTTGTTGCATGAAGCATGGCAGTGCACAAACTGGACAAATGAACCACCCAGGAAGCTAACAGAACACTAGCAGATGGGACCCAGACAGCCACAAACAGAAAATGGATACATTCAGTTAATTCTATTGGGCACTGTAGAAACCCGCTAAGTGGTGTTGTATGGAGGTTAACACAGAGATCTTAAGAATGATTAGTAAATTAGGGAATGTAATGCAAGTAGTCCTGGAGTACACATGGTCCTGGGTTCGAGTACAGGGTGTGCAACCCATTTCTTTTACTGTTCTGACAGTGCAGTTTATAGCAATGAAGTGAAACATGGACAAGTGTTATTTCAACTTTCTTGTGCCAACATTTGTAAGTGTCTGACTGCCATACACACGGTTCTGGGTTCCAATACATGATATTCCATACACTTTTACAGTTGTTCCACCTCCCATTATAATTCACTCTCACTTATAGCATTTTAAATAGTGGAGCTGATATGAATTATATGTATGAGCGATGAGAAGCCATTATTTTGTTTTCAGATGTATGACTTAGCGTATACTGTGTACTGTATTTCTGTAAGTATAACTCTGCTATCTGGACTTGCATGGGCTATATATCCCTAAGACCCATACACAACTGGCTCTATATCCAACAACCTTGTCAGATCAAACACATACATGTGTAACAGCTCAACTGTCACCTGTATTTATGTATGATGCCTAACTATATCTGAGCAGCTTCTTCTGTGGCAAAGATGGAAAATCAATGCTGCAAAAGAAAATGTTTTGTCCCTTATTCCTAGGTGTGACTCCTACAGTGTAAAAATCAATTTTCCCAGTGTATAAAGATAAAAACAAATGTGTCAGGTCACTAAATTTATTCCCCCAATGCATGTCTGCAAACCTAACTCACCTAATGGTTACCTTCCAATTTCCAATATCTATTTCCAGGCTATATCAGTAGACACCCCTCAAACTAAGGCCAAGTGTCATATTAACCTTCCAATGGCAATTATTTAATTCCTCATTGCTTGGCACTGCTGCTCTCTGCTTACCATCGTGCAAACACATTGCTCTGGTTTGCATGTTCTCAGTAAAAGCAATAACTGGAATAGGCAGGAAAGCATCAGTCTCCATTGATCTAGGTCTGCTGGTAGAAAAGGCTGGCATTAGTGGGGAAGGTGCTAGGTTTAGGGCACAGAAGTGGGGTGTTCAGGAGTCCAGGATATTTACTGGACTCCTGGTAAAGCATCACAGCCAAAGACTTCTACAGGGGGACTATTTTGGCTCCCAGTACAAGTCAGATGCATGGAACAGTTTGTCCCAGGCTGTATCCAGTGCACAGGTATCCTGTGTACTGGAGAGCAATGTATAATGACCTACAGAGGAGATAAAGGGATACTCTCAACTGTTGGTTGGAGGAATTTAAGACTGCAAACATCCCACAGCTGTGTTAGTATAAACTACAGAGAGTACTTGTAAGACCTAATGGTATTCTGTTCTTTTCTGCTTTTTCTCCAGCTGCCAGGGATCATGAGTTTAATGTCCAGGCCCATGATGCTTGATTGGAGAGATTGAGGGAAGCAAGTGATATGCATGCAGCAGAAGACAAGTGTTATTGTAGCATTAAAAGTTAAAGAGAGCTTTTTGGTATTTTATAGAGTTGTATTAACTTGAGTATTCATATCCCAACTGTAAAAGCAAGTAAGTATGCATTAGTCTGTAGCACAAACCAACTGTAAGAGTCCAATATTATACTTTAGTCAGAGGTTGTGGGTTCAAATACCACAATTCACAACTATACAATACTGTTATTTCTTCAATAATATTTACGTTAAATTAAAAACTCTATACCAGTGGCACAAATGCCCAGCTGTAAACTGTAATCTGTATAACTGGAACATGCATATGTGCAATATATGCACATTTCAAGGATTACTTGCAGCAATCTGTAGTATTGTGTGTATCTGTTAGGAGGTATACTTAAATGTAAAACATAAGCTAAAAGCATTGTATAATTCTATTAATGCATTGTATGTCACATATGATGGTACTAATTTTATCTCTTTTTTCTCTCTCACCCCATCCCCTATTTCTCTTTTTTATTTTGTTCATTTTTATTTTATTTTATTATGTGTCATCAAAATGTGTCCATGTCATCCATGTATACCACATCATTAAATGCTGCACAGCACAATGAGGTAGGCCAGCCCCAGTGGATTAGCCTACCGTCGCTCCACTGGCTCCAGCACCGATGCCCAGCACATCAGGTAGCCAACGTAGCACCACTGCCACTGCTGTCCCTGCACTACCTGTGCCCTCAGGTAATTCTGCCCTGAAGGCTGGTCCAGTGGTATCTTCTGGGAGCAATGGCAGAGGTGGTGACATCACCAGCAGTGAGTTGCCAGGGATGGTGTGTCGTGTCATGCACCGCATCACTGGTGCATGCCTATGCCACATGGAGAGACTGTTCTCCCTTGTGTTCCATAGGAGGAGGATACATCAAGCACTCTAGCCACCAGTGGAGTAAAGTGACAGCGATGACAGTCCAGTGGGTGAGGACTCAATTCTCACTGTCTCCAAGCTTGACTGACATGGGCCTGGGTTATCCCATCCCCAACCCAATCATGGTGTCCCCCAACCTTTTGTGTCCATCACTGTCCCTGTCTCTTGTCTTGTTTGTCTTGTATGTTTGTAACTGCTTCCTCGCCTACCCAAATTACCTGACCCAGACATACCTACGTCCCTTCCCCAACATTCCTCTCTCTCTCAAATAAAAAATAAATGGGCACCTGTCCTGTACAAAAAAAAATTGTCCCACACATAGCTCTCCATTTCACACAAAACTTCTTGACACACTCGATTTGGTCCAATTGGCTATACAACATGATTGCATTGTGGTCACCCTTATTTGTGGAGGTGTCAGTCCAAATTCAGTTAATATTCTGCACATATTTTCAGTTTACACTGTTAAAGAAATCAATATGGTTCTTTCCTATCTCCCTCCTGCACATTACTGTACTGCTTTCTCTTAGTTCTTCCCCCTGCTTGCTCCCCATTTCACCACTTTCCTATCTACCGCATTTTCACCACTTTAATCTGGTCAAAAAATGCACTCACACACAACACATGCAAATAGCATAAAAAGCAACGGATCCCTTCACTTTTTGGGCTCTATGTTTGCTCGGAAGTGCATATCTCACACCGATGTGCAGTGATGGTGAGTGGTGGCAAAATGCTGTGGTTACCTCTGCACAATGATGCTTAACCCCACTGCACTATGCCAACACACAGCAACAAATGTACTACAAAGAATTTATGTTATTGCATTATCAATGTTTATTTAAAAGTATTTGAAAGTATTAGATACACCTGAATTCAAATCCAGTATTATCTGGACTCAAAAGAAATGTGTCAATGCATTTACACCTGCTGCCACAAAGTCAGTTACGCAGCAGGTATGTTTCATAGACTCAATACTAACTCTCAGACTTTATCAATGGATCTTGCATTTATGCACTGCTTAGCTACATGCAAACAGGAATAGTAGTGGAGATGTGTATTTTGCATGTGCAAACACTTTGCCAAGTATCTAGCAAACCCACTGCTCGATGAGCTATGGAAAAGTAAATAAATGTTATTATGTTTTACTGCTGTTTACTGTCCATTTCTTATCTATGACATGAAATTACACGTGGAAACATAAACTGAAGGCCTTATCTAGCAATATGTCACATACTTACAATACAGCCATGTGTTGCCTCCCCCCAAGCACTGCAACCCTGGTGTCTCAGTACTTTTTACACACATATATCACCTACACTAGAGAAACTAATATCAAATGTTGTGTGATATACAATGCACATCAATCTGGTAACATGCAGAACAAGAACTACTGACCCATAAGCCTAAAAAGACTTATTTGCAAGGCTAGGGAAGGAATCAGCATGGACCTTATCCACAGGGACATAGGTGACATTCAACACACTTGACCCAGCCCCATGTTGATTCTGTCAAAGGTAGTTATTGCTTATTAAACATAGTGAACTTCTTTGATACTGACCAAAAAGACCTGGATGAGGGATAACAGGACATACAGCCTATGATGAGTTATCCAAAGCCTTTGACACTATCCACCATTCATGTATCATAGAGAAAATCTACCATCCGGGAATTAACTCATGCATTACTAGATGGATTGCCAACTGGCTCACTGACAGAACACACACTGTCAAAGTTGGGGACTGCACTTCCATCACTAGACCACTTACCAGTGGAATACCACATGAATCTGTGCTGGGCCCTCAGGTGTTTGGAAACTATTTCTCTGAAGCCCAGGCAAAGGTAGACTGCCTCTGGTTTACCAAGTCTGCAGATGACTGTTAACTGGATGCAGTCATATAGCAGTCCCCCAGTGATGGTAACATATTACAGAAGGAGCTGACACAGACACATGACTGGTGCCAAACTCACGGACTAAATCTTAAAGCAAACAATGCCTCATTGTCCCTTTGGCAATGATGTACCCCTGCTAATTGTGATATACATAGCACCCCTCTAAGCTCAAACACAGTGTTGCGAGACTTGGGAACACATGTTGATAGCAATCTACACTTCAATCACTATGTGGTGAAACACACATTCTACATTGCACCTCATAAATAAGGCCATCACATCCAAGACCAGTTAGGTCATAGCTCTGTTATACTCTACCCTTATCAGGCCACTAACTGAGTGCAATGCTCCCTTCTGGTTGTACCTCACCAGACACCTGCAGCAACTGGAGAAAACACAGAGGTTTGTGACCAGGAGAATCCAGGGTCTCCAAAACATGCCATACATGTAAAGACCGAAAGACCTGTCACTGTACTCAGTATCATGCATGCTGCTGATAGGTGACCTATGCCAGAGCAGTCTTAAATCATGCCCTACTGTAAATGATGGACATCTGCAAATCAAATGGGAGAAGAATAACTTGCTCCAGGGATCTCAACCTATCCTGTGACATAAACAGAACATGCTGGGGAGACAGATTTATCTCACAGCAATTGACACTCTGTAATAGGCTCCCACTGCATGTGAAGCAGTTCTCTTCAATGAACCTATTCTAGCTCAACCTTGACAACTGGATGGGTGATTGTAAATTCACCTCTGGGGTATTACCTATGTCCCTCATGGACAGGGCCAGTCGGTGCTGCTCACAAAATCACTCTGCTAACAATGACCATCTAACTATACTCAGTAAGGGTACTTGTATTTGTACACAGCTAGGCTTGTAAAAGCCCTAGGGTCATTAGGCTAGTAACCTCCCATGAACCTATGAAGCTAAGAACCTATGCAGGCCTCCCAAAATCTTCTCACCAACTTGGCCTGCTGATGTCATCCACTATAAGTTGACCTGCTGTCTTGTAAAAGTCAGACTTGTGCTGTGGTGCTTGCATAAAGCATTGAGTTCTGTAGTTTGTGTACTTAGACAGGGGTTCTGTTCTCACTGCAGTCAACTGGTTGTGTGTGTGTGTGTGTGTGTGTGTGTGTGTGTGTGTGTGTGGTTATGCTCTTGTTTGACATTACACAGAGCCCTTTACACAAGCATGTGGGACGCTGTTATTACCATATTCTCCTCAACAGACACTGCTGATATAATTAGCTATATCTGATTTGTGGATATGCACTATTACCACCAGGGCAGGGTCAGAGACTGACCTGGAGGCCAGGCAGAAGGCACTTCATCCTATATGATACAGATTACAGTAACATGGCTTTCAGTATATCCACATACATCATGGCATGGTTTGTAGGCCCTGTGTTTTCGTGATTAGAAAGCCCTGTGGTCTCTCCAGCTGCTGCATGTGTCTGGTGAGGTACATGAAAAATAGAGCATTATACTCTATTAGTTTTCTGATGAGATTCGAGTACAGTGCTGTCATACAATCCTATGATCTGACTATGACAGCATGACTTATGATGTGCACAATGCAGGCTTCCAATACCAATGTGGACATTTGTTGGTTGAAGTTCAGATTGCTATCTATGTGTTCCCATTGCTTGCATCACTGGGTTTCAGCATAGCAGGACTGTTGTCAATGTTGTAATTAGTATGGCATTCCACTTTTCCGAAGAACAACATTAAGACACATTTCTGCATTTATTTGTAGATTGTGTGGCTTTATCACCAATCATTTGTCTGTATTAGGTCCTCCTGTACTATGTTATCATCTTTGGTGTACTCAATGATTGTACCCAATATGCAAGAATCATCAAACATGGTAAGCCAAAGGCCATATACTTTAGCATGAAGTGTCGAGAATTAGAGTCCAAACAGTAAAGAGCCAAGCAAAGATCCATGGGGGTACATCAATGGTGACAGCTTTACTGGTACAGATTGATTCCTCAACTTTTACAGTATGCGTTCTGTCGGGGAGCCAATTGGTTACCCTTCTAGTGACATAAGGGCTAATCCCCAGCTGGGGGAGTTTCTCAATGATACCTGTATGGGGGATTGTGTCAAAGCTTTAGGCCAGATCATGATAGGTAGTATGCACTGTCTTACCTTCATCCAGGCCTATCACACAGAATCAATGGGCTGTGACAACATCACAGGTCACAGGTCACCTATGGCATGACTCAGCATATACATCTTCCTGACAGGGTTAAATACACACTTTAACACACCCTTCACACAGGCTATTTTCCCATAGAAGGGTGTACATCAACATGCATCCATCTAAGTTGGGGGGGGGGGCCAGCACCTGACGCATGCATGTATAGATACATCCTGACTCCTTAACTGTGAGGTAGACCAACATGTCATCATGGACCTTTTCTAAATGGACACTAGAAATATCCCAGCCATGTGCAACAGACCTGTGTGAGTTGTTAATGCTACATCATGCATGTTACACCTGATAAATGTCCTTAAAGAGGTCATCATGGGCATGCATGATGCCAACACTATCATCTTGTGGAACTTGACTAGATTAAGGCATTTGACACAAATCCCCACTGAGGTATTCAGTCATCTCTGTCAGATGTGGCCATAAACAGCTATATCACCAAGTGGGTAGATCAGTGTATCACATACTTGGCATTTCATTAGTTGAAATGATGTGTGAAGTGACCTATATCTCGGGTCCAGTGGTCAGGTCCGTACATCAGGGCTGTCTGCTAGGCCCTTTCCTGTCCATTATTTAAGTGATGGACATCACAGATGACATATGTGTCCAAACAGTTGCCTGAAGGACTACAGATTGTGGGTAATCATTTACTCCAACTGTGATACTAGTATAATACAGACAGTATCAAAACATACCAAAGATTGCTGCCACAGCCATGACAACACCTGCAATGGCAATAAAACATGGGAGATTTGTTAAGTCAGAAAAACAAACACACAACCCAAGTATAATGTGGACATCACACCCTATAATCAGACCAACAGGTATGTGACCTGCGTCCTTAGGCAGATGGTAAGTGGAACATCTACCAGCATATGGTCACAGTGCTGAATACTCTCTTGTATGTAGCACAAGTACTGAGTATGTGAAGGACATCCACATCAGAGACCATAATACCTCCGTAGCTCCCAGCCTTTATCACACCAATAACTTACAATGCACCCTTCTTTGTGTACCTTCCTACACATCTTCCACTGATGTGTAACTGAAGTGTACCACCTTCATCAAAGTGAGCTGTCACACAGCTTATTGGCCATACTATGGTATTCTTTTTGTGGCATAAACATGAATGTCTGATGGTGTAGAACACCAATCAAATTGTTACACCAGATGCATGTGTGCTATCTGTTCTGGCGATACATACAGTACATATCTAAGTGTTTGACAATATCAATGGCATGGATATCATTTGTGACAATGCGGATTGTGCCTTATATATATATATATATATATATATATATATATATATATATATATACATATACATATACACCATGCACACCAGTCAACTAGCCTGTATTGTTGGTAATATCACGCACAGGTATAACAGTGTCCCTCTTAACACCTCCAGCAGATATTACAGTGCCAAGACAGTGTGCATGATTACCCTCATAGAGTGCGTACATATAATAATAGTTGTATAAGGGTGTTTGTGCAGAATCATCTCTGATCACTCTAAATCACATATGTTATGTCAGAGGCATGGGGTTACTGGTATTATTCTGATATTGTCCATGATTGTAGCTGGTTCTTTTAGTGTTGTCCACAAGCCTTTACCTTATAGGTTCATAGGTTCATAGGTTTATACTAGGCTATCTGCCCTAAGGCATTTATAAGCCTAGCCCAAAGTTTTGAGGCTTACACCACCCCTTATGTTAAAAAATACTGTGCCCATTAGTTTGTTGTGCCTCTGTCCAGCAGTGACACAGAGATGATTAAGGTTTAAGTCACTTGCTCTAGTGGATCTGGTAGATTTGGATTTTTGAGGTGGAGCATGTCCATTAATTCCGGTTGGACATGGCCTTGTATGTCAGGCACAGGTCACCATAGAGCTGGAGTTTCTTCAGTCTGGCAGCATATGACAGATTTTGGAGTCCCTTTATTCTTTTGGTGAGGAACTTTTGGGGTCTTCCAATTGCTGCAGGTGTCGGTGTGAGATACATCCCATGGGGGCATTGTACTATGATCATTGGTCTGAAGTAAGAGGAAGACAGGGGAACAATGACCTCACTTGATCTGGATGTGAATCATCATCATCAGATCAGGGTGGGCAAAGGTCTTTCTAACCACTTTAGCAATGTTCATCTGCAAACTTTGTCAGCCATAGTGGACACCACTTGTGACCACCCATCTTGTGACATATGGGTTTACATTTACGCTGGTAAGTTTCTCTATAATATTTGCAAGGTCAAGGTAGGCTGTATGGACTGCCTTTCCTCATCAATGGCCTCCATTATGATCCTCTCCATAGCTTTGCAGACCAGGCGGCACGTATCCTGTGGTAAGGCTAATATTAAACAGCTGCCTTATATTTTGAGATGTCTGGGAGGCTACACTCTGCTGGGATAGTTATTTGCACTGAACCTGTCTGCCAGTATGTTGGCAATGTCTGTGGGTTCAGTGATTTTTGTATCATTTTGGACTAATTCTGAGCGTATCTGGGAGTTTCCACCCAGGTTTCTAACATAGCTGAAGAAGGCCTTATGATTGTCTTTTGAATCTATGGCATTTTTCTCTCAAAGTTGGCCTTGGATGATTTTTTTTTTACTAATAATGATCTTTATGGATTTTGCTCTATCATGTAACAGCTTTCTCCTCTTATTGTAAAGTTTGTTTATGCTTTCTCCTCTTATTGTAAAAGTTGTTTGGGTCCACCAGACTAGTCTTGGTTTTATTAGGGATGCCTGATCCATGTAGTCCTGGAGGTGTTGTGGTTTCCACTGGCTCGGGGCCTTGATGGATACCACACCAGTCTTTTTCCAGTGAGATTAGTTTGTGATCTGATCGCATTCAATGGGATATACTTCTGGTGTGGAGCATTTTGTCCCCATGTTTGTGATGATGAGATCTAGTATATTTTCTCCTCTTGTGGGAACGGTGACTAGTTGTTCCATGGCATTTGAATTTATGAACTTGAGTAATGTTCCCAGTCACCTGTGTCCCACTTGCTCATATTCAGGCAAATCAGTTTGCACAACTTCACAATATGAACCCTACCCCAATTGTACGTCAGATCCCTGATAGATGTCCTCTGCATTATTAATTTAACGATGCTTATCTCACACAGACTTCCTCCCCACTGTAATGTCACCTTGTGTGATGGTCACATAACTCACATTTGCACTGTTGAATAGTGAACTGTGTGTTCACTGTTCAATACACACACTTCCCCTGAGTGTTTATTTTACATGGCAGTCCATGCACTGTTACAGATCATTTACACAGCTTCAGTACAGAATGCCAGGAATGGGATATCACAATACTCTGCACTGTAGATACACTGTCCTATACTGTGCTTGGACCATGTACTTAATAGTCATACCTCTCCACTGTCCAGATTTTCACAGAATGTCCAGATGTGTTCCTTATCAAATTTGTGGCTTTCTGCTATATCACTGGGATGATCTCAGGACTGATATGACTCAATACTACATACATTTGAGTTTCATACTTCAAATTCTTCAGAACATGTATCTTAAGACAGACCCTTGGTTATTCTAGCATGTTTCTATAGGCCAAAAATGTCAAAGATGTCCCTATTTCTGGGTCATTGTCACTGCATTATGTTGGCTTTTATCCAGATGTCTTAAACTAAGAGATTGAGAGCTATCTGTAAAGCCCTGGTGATCATTGTAGACTCATTTAAGGACCTCAGTATATAGGTAGATTCAGCTATGAGTTTTTTTAATCATATCAACCAATTGGTTAATGATAGTTATAGAACTATAGGTTGTATAAAACGATTTATAAATTCTAGGAAATTAAAAATAATGAAGTTGTTTGTTAGTTACATTAGACCCAAACCTGAGTATGGAATAACAATATGCAAACCCCATAAGAAAACAAGCATGAGTAAACTGGAAAGAGTACAACAGAAATATACCAAGGGTATCCGTGGTTGTGAAAATTTAAGTTATTTTGAAAGACTAAAATATCCAAACTTGTACAGTATCTCTTACAGATATCTAAGAGGAGATCTTAATCAGGTATATAGGGCATTTAGTGGCAACGACCTCTGAGAATGTTTGGGGTTAACAAAAAGAACTAGAGAATCATCAGACTACCTATGTAGGAGATTCTATAGGAATGAGAAGTATACTAATTGGTTCTCTGACAAGAGTAGCTGATACATGGAACGGACTACCAAATTACATTAAAGCAAGTACTAGTTTAGATAGTGTTTGAAATATTTGTATGTATGTATGTACGTATTGTGGCATTATCTGCAAAACCACGGACTGTCAGTGCTCTAATTTCAACAGGAGTGCTATCCGTGTTAGCTTACATGGGCATGAAACCTTGCTTAAATGTGGTGCATGACATGAAAATGCATTGTGCATTGCTGCTCGCCTCACACTGCCACTCACCACCATGCACACATGTAAACTCCGTGTAGGCTTTGCACAAAGCCTACACGGAATTTATTGAATCCTGCATTCTGTGTGTAAGCACACTGTCACTTACATTCTGTTTTGTTAAAATTCAAGCTTGCTCTCTAAAGACAAATGTATATCTTATGTTAATATGTCAAAGCTTTTTATTACTTTCTGTGATTGTTTACATTGGTATGTTTTTTATCCTGCAGTCCTAGGCTGAATCTTAAAAATGTCCATTAGCATCAGTGTTCTACACAAGTAAGTAAATAAAAAAATGGGTATATGTAAGGATGAGGAAGTTAGATACAATGCTGCAATCTTTACAAAGGTGTCGTTGGTTTAAACATATAAAACGGTTTTGATCCAGGGGAACAGTTGGATGGTTAGTGCCTAGATTTGGTATATGTAGTTTTGGCATTGTTGATTAACTTTTTGCAGAAATTCTTTAGGTGGAGGTATTGATCCAGCACATGGGTGACCAATTATAATGTGCTTATACAAGAATGACTCCTTGTTTTGTAGTTGCTGTTGTCGAGAAGAGATAAACTAGGGAATGGAGGTTGGTTTGATGGTTTCTTTTATTGGGAAGAGAAAATACAAGACTAGCACTGCCCTCTGGTATTTACTGAACTGCGGGGGGAGAAGGATGTTGAATAGCTACAGGAGGGCAGTGTTACCGTCTGCTCCTCTGCTTACTGGTGACCATTCATGTCTAGATATCTTATCCAGTAGCTGTATATTTTAATGAAATGAATTGAAAGGAGGAGGGTTAGCATAATGGCTAAGGTCTTTAGCTGAGATATATAAAGTGCAGGGTTTGATTCTTACCTCTGGTTACTGGCTAGGCTTGTGATAGTCTGCAGATTGATGTCCTACTATTTACCTGTGAACCTATAAACATGTAAGGCTACTAGTTTGGCAAGGCGACTGTGCTTAACTGTGGAAAAGGTAGTAATGATTGATTTGCATTCTTTACGAAGTGAGGAGCATGTTTAAGTGTGAAGGAGGTCAGCGGAGGCGTTTAGTAATAACCTAAATATAACAGAATATTTCCTGGTGCCAGGATTAAGGCATCATCTATGTGCATACTTTTAGGTGATGCTGAGGTTATGAAGAATGATTTGACTTGTAGGAGGAGCCCAGGGGGAAGTCTCCCAGGATGAAGTAACAGCTCATGCACACATGGAGAAAGATATGGGATAATAAATTACCAATGTTTCTCCATTGAGGGTTGCGTTGTAATGAATGGTGCTATTTACTTTGAGCTGTTTGTCTATGCAGCAAGTACAGAAAACTCATTCAGAGATATGATCAAGTGAGGCTGAAAGAACCATCCAGAAGATGGGACACAGTGTTATCTATTTTAGAATGGAAGTTCATCTCTGCAGGATTTTTTCCTAGTCCAATGCTTTGGTATGCTAGGCAGCTAGTGGTTAGTTACTGAATGATGACATTAGCCATAACCATGATTTGCTTACAGCATACATTGGACTTGTGAGTAAGTATCCATGAGTTTAGGAAATGGTTTTGTTGATTTGTTTTTGCAGCATTTAGGAAAGCTATTTTTAGCCATTTTATGTCAGTGAAAGGGATGACCTAAAACCTGTGACTGGGACGAATACGTCTAGATAGGAGTAGAAGTGAGGACTGTGATACCAAGTATTGATGTTAACTACAAAAGGACAAAGTTATATAAAGATATTTGATTAGGAGATATGACAGGGTAATTAGGGTGTTTATTAGGGGATATGACAGGGTAATTAGGATTCCAATGAAGTGTAAGAAGAGAATACAGAGTGCTAGTTTACCAGCAGATATTTTTAATGACATTTATACAGACTGTTGGTATATTTTATGATATTTAATGAGATATTCTCATACTATGACTGTATTAAAAGACAAATAATTTAGTAAATTGAATTTTAAAGTTCTGTATGGCAATTATGCAGAGTAAACTCAGTGAGTGTTGGTAAAGCGATAGTTGTCAGGCTTTTCAATAATTCCTTTACTGGAGAAAATGAAGTGGTGGCAAGGGTCATATGATTTGGGGGTGTTATTTAAGAATGTGATGGTGTGGAAAGCAGTATTTATAGATGTAGAATGTAAGGGTCCCCCATATGTTTTGCATAAACAACCCACTCGTAGTAATGGTATAAGTGGTTTATTTTCTGTGCCATTGTTACTTTCTGTACAAATAAACTTAATGAATAACTCCACAAAACAGTGGGGCGATGTTAGAAGTTGAGCATTCAATGACTGAATGGTATTTTTGAGTAGAGATTACCATGGATTTGGCACAATAATGTGCCATTAGAGGGCAGTACAAAGCTGTAGATTAAAATTGACATGGATTCCCTCCTCATTAAAACTAAACATTCGTGAAAATGACTTATTTTTTACAGTACACATACTGTATCCCATGTTAGTCTAACCTGCAGTGTTTAAAAGGGGTAACTTTTCAGTCTGCTGGAAATCTACCCTGTTTACTAAGCTTTAACTACTTAATTTAAATGCAGCAGCAAGATCTCCCTCTGTGCTGTTCACAGCTGAGAATTGCACAGTGAAACTGTGGTCATTAACTTCACAAATGTGTTTGCTTCTACTGCCTTCACTAACTAACCTGTCTCTTTATTTTTAGCTGTATGACAAAGCAATGCCTATTTGCCAGTCTATTTATGTTGTAATTAGAACCCATTTTACTCCTACTGTGCACAATTTCTCCTCTGCTGTTTTATATAAATTTCATTCATATGTAAAATCTAAACAGACATGCTGCTATTATAAACTGGGTCACTGTTTTATATAACAGGATCTATAGGTATAAATCACTAATCATAGTAATGATAGTGCCCATGAGAATAACTTTGGGAAATCGGATGGCAGGTAACAGATTTACAGTGGTATCAGCAATAAAGGAAAAACAAAGTAAATTAATGTTCATGTAGACTTATGTACAAGCTCAATTTTAGAGTAGTACTGTACCTGCAAACAGTAATCTTTATTGCAAAATGCATGCTGGATTTATATCATGTTATGCTGAAAGTGTGCTGGTGAAATACAGTGTTCTTAGAGCACTCGTCCATGTGTCTGCTTAACTGAATAAACTACTGGAAATGTCAACAAGGTGTCTTTATTCCTCCCACAGGGCGGGTTTCAGACAGGCAGAGTCTCCTAGACCTAATAGCTAAAGTGATTTTATCTAGACTAATCCTTTATACTCTGTTTCTTGTTAGTCCTGCCACCCACAGGGTCACAGGTGGGATACCAGACTTCACTCGAGCCCTCTGGATTACCTCTGTTTTCTTTTATTAAACAGTAGGAGAAAGTGCTTTGTTGGTCTGGCTTTATGAGTTCATTGGAATATATGTTGTTCTGCTTTCATCAAAGACAAGATTATGTAACACAAATAAATGGAACAAAATAAAAGTAGATGTTAAATACCTTTTCAGAACTAAATCCTGAAGAACATTTTTTAAATAAAAGTAGATGGCAAATAGCTTTTATTTATTTACCATTGTTATCAGAGTTGGTACACTAGTCTGAAAACTTTTTTCAGGTATAGTCTGGGCCAAAAGACAAAGGTAGAGCATATAGCACACAGGCAGAAATGTCAATAAAATAAATGTAGAGAGTATATCTGTCTGCCATTTGGCAGGCAAAGTATATAAAATGTACTAGAAATTTCACTCAAATACACACTTAGAGATGCATGGAAAGTTGTAGTATATAAAAAACAAAAACTGCAACTTACAAACAGAAAGTCACATTGTACAATGCAAATAAGAACACTGCTGTGTAAAAGAAACTTCTGAACATGAGACTGCTCGCTGCAGTGAGACGGGTTTTTAGAACTAACTCTTGAAGAGCATTTTCCTTTAGCCCAGTGCTCCTTCTGACCACTCTCTCCTAGCTGGCTCAACTGGCCCATTCATTCCCCTAGATTGACAACATTGGCTTCCCTATTTTGGATTCAATCATGCTTGGGGTGGAGTTGAGTTACAAGGTGTAGTATCATCATCTGGAAGGTATCCAAGTGTTTTTAGCTGGCTGTATTACCCTCCACCACAGCAATGACACATAGACATGTTAGGCTTGGGAGGGTGATGAGAAAGGTCTTGAACATGAGGCCTGACACCAGGGTCATAAATTAGTGGACATGGCTTCTCATGTCTTTCTCACCCCCATAAGCCTGGTGTCCTTTCTGAAATCTGGCCTCTTCCAGAGCTGAGTGAAGGTCGACTTTTCACACTCTCTCTCCCTCCTCCAGAATAGTCATGCCCATTCACCAGCCTGTCCCGTTAAGGGCCCATGCCTCTGGTTAGGCTTTATCCCTCTATGCCAAAACATTGTTTGGATACAGAATATAGAGATACTACAGTTTTCCCCCTAAAAATATAGTTATATTTGGAATGGGTATTGAAGGACCCATGTTGGAAAGATGGGTGTAAAAGGCTGATGTCTTTTCACCTGTCATGAAGGAGACAGGAGGCCTAACTTACTGAGATATTGACCCCACTAGGAGTGATGACGCTCCTCTTATGTAGCACTGTGGGGTGGGTGATGACCGATCTGCACTTTTACTGGACAGACTGACCAAGTGTACAAAGCATGCACGTATCACCCCTGGAAGCATTGATTATGGAAAGATGCAGATGCCACAGGGAGGAAGTTATGTGGGCTCCCCCATGCAAAAGACAGCCTGCTCTGGCACCTGACTTATGCCCTTCAAAGGGAAAAGAATGGCCCCAGAAGGCTCATATTCTAGATGGGGAACAGATAAGATAGTTCTCTCCTCAGAGGGGAAGTAATGGATTGATAGGTGAAGGGTGTTGGGAGTTGAATAATATTTAAAAAGTTAGGGAAGTTTCTATAAGTAGTGCAAGCTGAGAGCTGAGAAGATATGTTTTTTAAGGGGTTCATGTACCTGGTCTTCTTGCACAACTCTTATTATCAATCTGAGAAAAAAATAGAATATGTAACACACATTGATTTTGTTAAGAAATGTCTGCCAACCTGGCATGTATACACTTACACCATAAGTGAGGTCACAGACACTATGTTCCTATCATGTTACTATTATTTCATTAAGGTGCATTTTAACCTTACCCTGTGGAAACCCAATGTCCTTCAATAACTGGAGGCATCTGTACAGTGATCCGTGCCCCATTATGGAGATGTTTAAGCATGTGATGACACTGTGATTCCTTGTGAAATCTCCCCACATTCTTCTCCATAGGCTGGGAATAGGATCTAACATTAGGATGATGAAAAGCATAACTCTTGTCCAGTTCTGCAAAACAAAAGATGAGTACTGCTAATTAAAGCCATTTTCCAGTGGTAAGTACATACAAAGCAACATTTCATGAACACTTCCTCATTAAAAGATCCATAGTTGCTGCTTTATTGCCACAGACATGTCTGAATGTAACTGAAATTACTAATAACAGTGACGTGTTCTCCTTGTTCATATGAAGTATTGCAATGCCATAGGGATACTAGGGGGAATTTATACAATAATTTTAGAAATATTGTAAAAAGTCTAAATATATAAAGTTGTAAGAACTATGGACTGATAACTAGTCTAGTGTTACTGTAAGAGAATACGTTACGTACACACCCAAAGTAAATCATTGACAGCTGATCACTTCTTTTGTAACTGTTACCATCACTTACTGCCCCATTGTGGATTATTTCCAGTATACCACAAGAAGAAAGGCTCATCATTTATTGTGACAGGGACATTTTTAATTAAAGGAACAGAAGAAATAGAAGTTAACATGCTTAGCTATAGGTGTGAGTGCATGTGTGTGGTATGGAAGAACAAACATGGCAAGGCAGCTACCTGGCAATATGAACATTGGGTCTACGTAAAGGTCATTGTTGATGTGAGACCATGATCCCATGTACAAAATGGGAAAAATTGGGTTGATGCCAATGTTGGTGCTTCTAAACTGGCTTTAAAATGAGTAAGGAACTAAGAACCAGATGAAAGGTTCAGCAAAATACTGCTTAATGGATTCAGAGTACCTATATATGTAACTACTGGACAGCTATGAATAGATATCTATGACACAAAGGAGAATTTTGTGATACATTTTACTGTCATTCAAAGACGGTGGGGGCTACCAATAACTGAAGTGTTTTGGTGTTATATAATAACCAAGGTCATGATAACTGTTTAGCTCAGATATGTAATATCAGCTCTTAATTCTCTGAAATTGGGAACTTGAATATGTTTTGGTAGTTTAATATTTAAGTCCTAACAAGTTTTGGTAGTTGTCTTTCAGAAGTCCAGAAATCCTTAGTTTTTGCTTATATTTAAGGTATTACTGATTGTCAACAAAAAGAAATGCATGTCTGTATATTCAGCACATAGCATTTCTCAATGACCAGGCAGTGCCTGTAGCTGTACCCCAGGTCCGGTCCCTCGTACTTTTCTCATTGATTTTTTTCTTCATCTACTTGACAAAATTCCTATCAGACAAGCAATAACATGCACATTCTGAATCAAAAGTATTTACAAACACACCAGTTGTTGAATTTTCACTAAAATTATAGTTCCTTTGAGGTATAGTACTTTTGTCATGACCTATTTTTAATTAGGTACAAACACGTGTTAACAATGAGCTTTAACTCAATAGGAATAGATTTCTGTTTTTTTTTATACCAAGGTCTCAATGGGGTCATAGGTAAGTATTGAGTTAGCTGCTCTTGAGAACTATTATTAAACTTAGACAATTTCCCCTTGTGAGCATCAAACCCTGTACTTCTTGTTTGTGAAATATTCTGGTGTACTGCATGTTCTGTAAAACATGACATATTTTGTACATCTGCACGAGGCACTATGATCTTCACATAAAAGAGGTAAACACCAAATCACATATTTTTAAGTTTTGTTTTAGAAGTATTGCCATGGCTCATACTCAAATCTGTGTTGTTGGCTGTACACCTCATAGTCAGACTTAGCATCATATTAAACAGGCACAGGTAATATGCAATGAATGTTAACTGTTAGTGTGACAATGCCATCTGTCTTCACTAACTGACTGACTGATTACCCACGATTTCAGCAGATTGTTACCAAGGAAACTGTGAGAAACTTAACAGCCACCATATTTAAAAACTAGTTCTACCAAGTTGTCAGCCATTTCAGCACAATGGGAATGTTGAAAATAATTTGCAGTCTACTGCTGCTATCATCCTAAAGAGATTGTGGGTAAGTGCTTCACCACCCCTGGACTACTGTCTGACCATCACCATCAAACACATTATACGATGCACACATATTCACTTTATAAAAGTCATTTAGGACAGTGATGCAGTGCAATTGTTACACAACAAACTAGAACAATAAGGTCCTGAGAACCACTCATCTCCATACCTCTCAACCTCTTAGAGCAAGAAATCTGGACAAAGCCATAAATAAAAGTGGGAGAAAGGCCCAAAATAGGGACAATTTTTAAATATTGCTCTTACGATCTTAGAAAGTTGATAGAATGACAGGTTTTGCATTAGCATGAATTTTCTGAGGGTATGAAGTATAAAACTCAAATGTCTGTCATTATTTTCTAACTTCAGTCTTTAATGATTTGCCACTAATTTGCCAGAAAACCTCAATTTTATGAAAAACGGAATAAATATATTAGCTAAAAATCCGGACATTCTGTGAAAACCTGTACAGCTGAGAGGTATGGTCACCTCTTGATAAGATGATGTCATCAGAGAGTGCAAGCTGTCATTAAAAATGATCACTGTTTTAAATGTAAATGTTTTTGAAACATCCATCATTGAGGAAGCAACTGTAGAACTTGAGCATTTTTGTGAAAAATCCCATTTAAATGCTCCATATGTGTGTGGATTTTGGATGAAGTGTGTAAAGCTACTTTTTTTTCATTGCAATGAACAGGGAATGTGGACTGTTTCATTTTTTTTTACTTTTTCATTTAAAAGTAAGAATAAATTTGGATCTATATGGTTGTTTTAGGTGGACCAGAGTACTTTAGGGGTGTCAGTGTATGTCTTTTTGTCAGCACTGTGTAGATTTTTTTCTTTAATGTTTATTGAGTACTGTAAATATGGAGCATTAAAAAGGGATTTATTGTGGATTTGATGACATGTCAAGGGTCTGGGTAAAATGTTAATGTTGTTCCAAGAGTATAAATAAATGTTGGTAACATGCTAAAAGTGTAGATAAATACAATTTTATGTACACAATGTGCCGAGTATATAGGATTATAAGCGGGTCACTGATCATAACCCCCTTATTATGTATTCGAGTCATGGGTGCCAGAACATTCACCTTCAGAGTGAGCAGCTCACACATGCATGCTGGCAATCTAACTGGTAGGTCAAGTATGAATAAATGTCACGCTACTGACCCATGGTTACATGTGAAAACCCTGGTATCACGCTGAAGACTTTGGGCAGTTATAATGTAGGTAAAAGTGAACCGAAATAAATACTACCTATCTTTCTAAGTGTAGACACAGCAGTATAGTTGCTAATGCCTAAAGCACTGTGGATCCTTTTTACAAACTGTGCAGTAAACCAAGCTGATCTGTTTGTGCACTATTAACATTGGTTACAGGTGTAGTGCAGTCTCTGTTTGCTGGTTTATCCAAAAGACATGCAGTAGGCAGACGGTGTGTGTGTGTGTGTGTGTGTGTGTGTGTGTGTGTGTGTGTGTGTGTGTGTGTGTGTGTGTGAGTACGCACTCATGCATGTGTGTCACACAGAAGAAAGATCTGGCAATCCACTTCCATTCCCTACTTGAATAATAAAGTCTACTGATAGTGGCAACTGTTCATGAGGTTGCTCCAGGAGGGATGTGACGGGACAGCGTTGGATGGATAGATACGTGTACTGTACAGTCAGACTTTTTCTATTAGTTTTATAAATGCCTACACTGTAGTATTGGACTCAGTTATATAACTGTCAGGGATAATGATAACATCTCCCTAAAGAAACAGGGAGTTTTTTTTTTTCTCTGACAACAAATAGCTGCAATCACAGTAATGAACAATGTTTAATTTTTCTAATGTGCTTGTGTGCATAAGGGGAGTGTGGCAATCAAAGCTGCAGTGTTGTTTTTGTTCTTGTGTGGTGCAGTTTTAATTTCAGGCATAATTTGATGTTCTGACTACTGAAAAAGTCAGAAAATATATTTATGATGGAGGCACTGTTCTGAATCTGCCCATTTATTTATTTGTGATACAGTCTGTGATTAAGATGCTTCTTTTACCTGTGCCAAGAACAGATATGAGGTGTAAGTAATCAGCAAAATGACTGTCCATTTTCCCTCGGCTGCCTTTTAATTAAACTGACATATTTGTTTTAAAACACAAAGGAATATTAGTGTAATATATATACTACATGATAAATGATGGTGTATATAATAAAAAATAACATATGATATAATAAAACATCAGGGGGTACGAAATATTAAAAATTGCATTATACCTAGTGGATGAAGGAATTTGCATTTTAGGCTTGTGACTCACAACCCTTGCAAAGGTTATAGTGCATGGCTTCCTGCTTACATGCAACACCTCACACCACAAAAAAAAGATACAGGATAAATAACACAAACAGCATATGTTGTTGAAAAGTTTTTTTTCCATTTTATAGATGTACTTTAAAGGTTTGGTTAAAAACATACAACAAAAAGTTCAGATGCTAGAGCATGCAAGAAAATGATCACATGCGAGAGCATGCAAGAAAATGATCACATGCAAGAGCATGCAACAAAATGATCAGATGAGAGAGCATGCAACAAAACGATCACATGCGAGAGCATGCAAGAAAATGATCACATGCGAGAGCATGCAAGAAAATGATCACATGCAAGAGCATGCAACAAAATGATCTGATGAGAGAGCATGCAACAAAACAATCACATGCGAGAGCATGCAACAAAACGATCAGATGAGAGAGCATGCAACAAAACAATCACATGCGAGAGCATGCAACAAAACGATCAGATGAGAGAGCATGCAACAAAACAATCACATGCGAGAGCATGCAACAAAACGATCAGATGAGAGAGAGAGTGAGAAACAGACTGTTATGGGAACTGAATCTGTCCAATGACACTGTAATTAAATTATTATATTGAACAATAATGACCTTTTTAAGCACGTAAAGCTGGTAGAAAACAATGTGGCCAACTCTACTACCATTTCTGAGGCTTTCTTTCTGTAACAATCTACATTAAAAAAACTTCAGACTATTAAAAATAAGCAATTGAAAATGTTTTGCATGTCAATACAATTGCAACTGCTTGGTAGACCCAGGTTAATCTTAACACTCTGAGATAAGAAATATCCTTACCAATACATATCTTCTCTGTTTAAACTATCAGTTACAAATAAGTTTCTATACTAATAAAAATAAAAATGCCAGAAATGATAGAAATAAAATACTTTAATTGGTTAAGTGCTTTTGTTCTAAAAATAAGAGACGCCAACAGAAGTCAAACTGGGTTGGGTGTAGAGTTTGAGGGTCACCTATGTCTTTGTTGATATGATCCATGATCATCCTTTCCATAGCCTTGCAGATGAGGCTGGTTAGACTTATGGATCTATAGCTTCCAGGGTCAGTTGACGGACCCCCTTTATGCAAAGAGATTACTGTTGCTGTTCTCTAGTTTGCTTGTACAAAGCCAGTTCTCAGGCTGTGGTTAAAGAGAACAAGTGTGTCAGCTTGGTCATGTTTTAGATTGCTTAGTAAGAAACCTTAGATGTTATCTGGCCCCATTGAGGGTGTGTTTTTGGCCATGGAGAGCTCAAACATGACTTGATCCCTATAGATACTAGCTAGAGAACTGGTGTCAGATATGCTTTGGGGTATGGCTGATGGGGATAGGTATGTGGAGTTTACACCAAATTTGTCAGCTAGTAGGTTGGCAATTTCATCTGGTACAGTGTGAGTCGTACCATCTACTACCAATTTGTCACATAGCTGGCCATTCCCTTTTAGATTTTGGACATAGTTAAAGAATGCCTTATGATTGTGCTTGGCTAGAGATGCTATTTTAACTTCACAATTAGCTTTACAGGACTTTACAAAATTTCTGATTTGCTTGTTCAGTCTATGGAGGGAATTCTTCCTCTGCAGAAGCAGTTGCCTCTTGTTGTTCGACATCAGTTTCTTTTTTTTTTTTTTAATACAATATGTTTATACTAGATGTCTACTAAGGTGGCTTATTTTTTTGGGAGAGCCTGGTTTTATTCTGGTCAGGTACAGCTGAGTCTATGCAGTTGCTAAGATGATTACACAGGGCATTTGTGTACATCTCTGCATAGCAGTCATTATTGCATGGCATATGAAACTTTTTATACCATCACATAGTAGGCTGTAGTTTGCTTTGGAGAAGTTCCTTAGGTTTTTTTTTTTTTTTGCTTCTTTGGGGGTGTGGTGTCCAATAGTTACTTCAAATGAGACTGATTTATGGTCCGACCTCACCAGGGATGCCATCACATAGGTAGCAGTGCAGTGACCACCCATGTTGATGAGTACTCTGTCAAGGACATTACAGCCCCTTGTGGGGGGTTCAGATTATCTGTACCAGAGCATTTGGGCTGACAAAGTCCAGGAACCTCTGGGCAAGCATGTTTGAGCTTGTGTATGTTACTCAGTCAATGGAGGGATAATTGAACTCTCCCATAACTAAGGTGTTGGGCTGTATGGTGAGTGACTCCAGTAAGTCCTGGTAGGCACTGTGCTTTTCTTGGTTAATGGAGGGGGGCTTATAGCTAGCAATGATATGGTAGGGCGTTTTGCCTGTAGTTAATTGGGCATGGAGTAGTTTAAGAGAGTCATACTGTTTAACCAATCTGGAAATGTACTTAGCTTTAATGAAGATGGCTACAACTCCACCTTTGGTTCTTTCATGCTCATTCTGAGGTCTGAACATGTGGAAGGCATTGTAACCTTGCACAGCTGGGTTGCTCTCTGTGGCCTTGAATGATGTTTCAGTGACTGCACAGACATCAGCATCTTCCAAGGTGAGAAGTGCTTTGAGGGAGTGTAGTTTCATGCTTAGACTGCTAGTATTAAGCAATAGACCCTTGAGTTTGTTTTGAGTGGATTTTGCTATGGTGGAAATGTTATCATATTGCCTAAAACAGACACTATGGAGGAAGCAAGCATCTTAGCCAGTATCTAAAAGCCTAGTGGACACATGTGCAGACCATCTCTGGCAAAGCAGCGTGGCCTGTCGACCATGTCTTCCCAGGTTAACAAATACTGGATTCCCCCTTGAATGACACCAGAAGCTAAGCCAATTGTTGGAGTCAATCATTTTTTGTTTATATTGTGGCATCATCCTGGGTGAAGGTATGATGCTGCTTAGGGCTAGGGACATACCTACCTGGGACACACAGTCTGAGAGTTCAGTCATGTCTCCCTTTATATAGTTCAGGGAGGTACATCTCAAGTCATTCACCCCAACATGAGGTATGACAGAGTCATAACGGTACTTGTTGTTGAGTAACCTGAGTGCATGGATGACCTCTCAGACCCTGGTAACCAATAGGGAACTGACCATGACCTTATCTTTGTCCAGCCTGGTGAGGGGGACATTTGTGTGTCTCACTATGGAGTCTCCTATGACCAAGACATTAAGTTTTGAGGTGTTTTGCCTTATGGGTCTTATTTGGTGAGACACTGATATATGTGTTGTTATGTGCAGTGGTATCTATACATGTTGATGTGTGTGCAGATAATTTGCGCTTGTGAGGGCTCTGATTTTTTGGTAGGCTTCTAGTGAGTACCTCTATGTATGTGGGTTTATGTGTTATGTCCTGAACTTGTGTGAGAAGTGAAATGCGAGAGCTGACAACCTATTTGATGTCTTGTTTTTGTTACGAGATTTGTTTCCAAATTGATAGTGTAATTACATCTCTCACATACGATATTTGTTTGTTTCAGGACTAAGTGGTTGTCATTATACATGAGGCAATTACTATAATGCCTCAGGATACCCAAGTCAATCAGGCTGTCTGGAGAAATGGTGGGAAAGTGCCATCCATAATGGCAGGTTTATACCTTAGTACTGTTGGGGAGTGGGTAAATTAGATCAGTTTATGATGCAGGAATAACAGAGGGGCTTATTCTGTTGACAGTTAAGGGGGAAGAGCTGTGGCAATGCTGCTCAGTGTGCAGTTGAGTTACCTACAGAGCAACAAAGGACTTGTGAGGGTTCTACTGACAGATGTCAGGGGTTTGCATCTATACAGGGCAGTGCTAAACCACGTTGTGCGAGTTGCAGCTATGCACAAATGCGAGGCTTAAATGTAAGCAAAATTCAACAGTTTTAAGACAAACTATCAATAGGAAAGCCCCAAGCTGAGCCTTTCTCCACCAGTTCCCAACTCAGATGGAGCTTGAGCTACACACTTCTGCCACAAGGGTCCAGGGAGGCCCTCTTTATGTAAGATGGCTAGTTTAGACCACAGTGATACCAAACACTCTAGATGCAGCAAGTCTAAATCTAGCCTATGTTATATAAGGCAATAGTACAGAATTTCAAAATGCAGGCATGATCAGCAAAAATGAAGCAGCAATTCAAATAAATACAGTTAACAAAGTGCAACACAGGCTTTAAATATACTTATTTTTCAGTTGTTTGCAGTGGATGCCTTGGATTTCAGGTCAGATGCACTCCAGATCTCTGACTAAAGTCACCAAACTCTGAGGAGCTCTGGTTAACTAAAATAATATAATATTAATAATACCCATTTGTAACTAGCTAGGCCTGGTGGTCACACAGTCCTTTTTCAGGGGTGACCTGGGAACAATGTCTGGTTAAGCAACTTGCTCAAGGTAAGACAGTAGGCAAATGAAGGCTGAGAGAATCAAACCCTGTATCACAGGAACTGCAGCTCATAGTCTTAACCCTCTGTACCAAGTACCAGATAAAATAGTGTCAATCCATGGGAACTGGTGTGGTAACTCAGTACTTTATGCTAGAACCATGGTACAAGTCTTTTTTAAGCCTAGCCAATTACCCCATGTGAGAATCAAATCCTATACTTTGTGTCTGTAAGGTAAACACCTTAACTACTATGCCAGCCTCTCAACTACATAACGATTTGCTCTGTCTTTATCTGCTGCATTTCTTAGGTTTGTAAATTTGTACTAGGCTAACTGCCCTTGTGGGCCATTTTAAGCTTAGCCAATTACCCCATGTGAGAATCAAACCCTGCACATTGTGTCTGTTAGATAAATACCTTAACCATTATTCTAATCTCCCAAAGTCTTCACAGACACACACTTCTAACAATTTATTTATTTATTGCATTTGTTTACTGGGAAAGTCCACTGGGCCTAAAAGAGTCCATGTTCAGTGGAGGCCCAGGGAAAAAAGCTGCGACAAGAACATAGATACAGAAAATATTAAACATTAATTGGCACAAAAGTAGATACAGTGTTATAGATAGTGATTACAGTAATATATATATAGAATATATACATAAAAGCAGAAATTTTGTTGGTTGCCAGATGAATTCAATCAGAGAGGAATAAACAGTTATATTAATCAACATTATTGTACCAGTATCAACAAGTGATGAAAAATAATAATTATGAAGAAAATATCCTCAGTCAGCAGTAACAAAATGCAGTTTAGTTATCATATAAGGAGAAGGAGGAGGTTAGGTTATAGAGCAGGTACATAGCCAAGAGTTGAGATGATTTTTCAGTATATGTTTGAAGGTGGTGGTGCTGCCTGTGTTTCTTATAGAAGGTGGAAGTGAGTTTCATAGTTTGGTGATGGTGAATGAATAGAGGAGTTGACCAGCAGGTAAGGTGGGCTTTTCTACTTTTAGAAGTAGATGATTTTCAGATCTTAGTTGCCTGCTGGGTTGGTATTGGGTGAGTAGTCTCAAGAGAGCAGGACAGTCTGTGAGTCTGTAGATTATTTTGTGCGCTGTAGTTCGTTGGGTGAATGGGAGTTCACCATTTGATATGTTTGTTTGAAATGCATGAAATCAGCAGGTGAGTCTGGCATCAACTCTTTATTAGATACATATACTTGAAGTGTATTAAATCACCTCCAAGTCTGTTGTGTTCTCACTATAAATTGTTTTACTTCTGTAGTTGGCATTTCTCCATGGTACATTTCTGTATTATGTATTTCACATCTCTGTCTATAACGCATTTATATTATTTGTCATGGCATCTGTAGTGGTTTTTTCTTTCTGCTTATTTGGCTTAGATGGTGACTGAAAATGGTCTTTGGACAATTTCACTTACCTGTTTAACAAAGGATACATAAAAATAAATAAAAGATGACTAAGATGCTAAAGAATGAAAATATTAACATTAAGGATGCAGGCCATTCTAGTAGTCCAAAATGGCTTCAAAGGGTTGAGATACTCAAATGGCAAAACCAAAAGTACCCAAGGAAAGTCCAAGCCAACACTGGTATTCACAAACTTTAATCCAGCCACGTAAAACAGAGTACACTCATAAACACATGTTCATTACTACACTTCATCAGATGCAGCAGATTAGTCTGCTTCTGATGAAGTCTATGGAATCTTGACGAAAACGCTATTTAATACAGTTTATGCGTTTATGGGTGTACTGTGTTTTACATGGCTGGATTAAAGTTTGTAAATACCAGTGCTGGCTTGGACTTTCCCTGGGTACTTTTGGTTTTGATTCTTAGTTCTTTTTGGTACCTGGTAAAACCCTCACTTTTGGATTATTGGTATACTCAAATGGCAGCCATTACTGGGCCTGTTTGTGTCATTAGTTTAGATGGAAACAAGAAGCCTCAAAAAGCAGAATTTTCATATCTTTACATAGACCCTTCTGAGGAAATAGATGCAGTGAATCACAGTAAATGATGATCAGACCACAGTGTTTCCAGTGCTATATGGGAAAGCTTACTATCTAAAGTATACACCAAATCCAACAAGACAGGATATGGTGGAACCACTGTATACAAAGTTTTGATCACTTATTAACTACAGTAGGTTCTGTGCAAATTTCCCAAGTTTAACCTGGAAATGTTCATTACTACACTATCATCTATTAACTGGAATGTCTTAAAAATCCTCCCCTTAGACAATGCTGTAAATGAATTCAATACACCTTTTCTAAATATCCTAAATAGCCTTGCATCTCTTAGAAGAAGAGTCTGAAAACAAATAATGCATTTTGGCTATCCAAACAGAGTAGAATGTTAATGAAGGGTAGAGAAAAAAGCAGATAAAGAATGGCAAAAATATAAAACATCTCAATACCTTGAAACTTCAGAATACTTTGCAATTGTACTAAAAAGAAAATTAATGAAGACAAAAAAACTACATTTATTTAACATTTGTTGACCGGGAAAATCCGACTAGGTTCCACAGATCCTGTTTTCAGTGGAGGCCCAGGGAGAAATGCTCCAGAAGCATGTCTTTAGAATGTGGGAGGAAACCGGAGTACCTGGAGGAAACCCACACGAACACAGGGAGAACATGCAAACTCCACACAGAAGGCACCCCAGCCGAGAATCGAACCGGAGAACCTCTTGCTGTGAGGTGACAGCATTAACCGCTGCACCACTGTGCCGCCGAATATACTATACTAACTTTCAGAATAATACTAAAAACAATCCTAAAAAACACCCATTAAAGAAATCTTAAATCCAGCCAAAAATTCACCCAAACCCCTCTCCTGATAACTCTCCACTCGAAAATGCAATACAGTTCAACTCTTATTTTATAGATAGTATAGCAGCTCTAACCAAGGATTCCTTGATACCTAATCTCACCCCTGCCCAACAGCCACATATCACCACATCCCCTTTCAACTTCAAACCTGCGCCCACATCCTATATAAAACTACTCTTAAATAAGCTTAAACCACACTTTTCTTCAGATGATGACCTTCCAAATGAGTACCTAAAAATAGCAGTTAATGGCATTGCCTATCCTGCCTCAATCCTTATAAATACATCAATCCGGGAATCCTGTGTTCCCTGTCTCTGGAAAAAGTCACACATTATCCCTCTGTACAAAGGAGGAAATTCAACAGACATTAATAACTTTAGACCTATAACAATCTTATCTCCCCTCGCCAAACTACTTGAAAAATGCATTCAAAAACAATTGCTAGACTATCTCCTTCAGGAAGAATGCCTATGCCCTACACAGCATGGCTTCCAGCTTCCATCCTTCCCATAGTGCTAGCACTGCCTTTCTAACCTGTATATATACTGTTGATAAAGCTAGAGAGTATGTCGAACTAGTCTTGTCCTTATTTCTAGACTTGTTTAAAGCTGACACAGTTTGTCACAGCAAACTTCTACTTCAAATGTCCTCACCAGGTCTCTCTCACCCCACCCTTCTGTGGTTCAAAAGCTATCCGTCCAATACCTATCAGTCAATAAAATGGCACTCCATGCTCTCTCCTTACTTCCCAGTCACCACCGTTGTACTATAAGTCTCTATCCTTGGTCCCCTCCTCTTTAACATTTTCACCAACAACCTCTATAAATCCACACAACAGACCACCTTTATACAATTTGCAGATAATTCCACTCTTATTTGAACATCTGACAACATGCTGCACCTCAAAAAAATTACTCAGCAAGCTTTAACAGCAGCTGAAACATGGCTTTGTAACTCATAACTTATGGTCAACTCAAAAAAGACCCAACTACTGCCTTTTTCCCCATATCCTTCTCTCATGAAAAACAAAATTTAAAGTCCTCTCTCTTGATAATACAACCACTGAAGTCACATAGAGCAACTTATTAGAGGTGATAGTGGATAATAATCTTACATTTGATCTGTATATACAAAATTGCATTAAAAAATCATCACAAACTAGGGATGCTTTACAGATCCAAAACCTTTCTGACGGACATAACTAAAACCACACTTGCCAGTAGTTACCTTCTCCCTGCTCTTCTTTATGGTGCTCCCATCTTGACTAACCCCCAGGCTTCACAAAAATAAAAGCTTGAACAATGCCATAACAAAGCTGCTAAATTTACAGCAAATACCCCTTTCACAGCCTACCTCTCTATAGCACTAAAAAGCCTAAATTGGTTAGAACTGCCTCATCAGCTAACATATACACAGCTTCTTACCACCTATAAAATTATCCAACATCCATCTGCCTGTCCAGCACTTAAAAACATTTTACACAACTATGTTCCCAGTTGGTCACTGTGATCCACTGACCAAAAAATCCTGTCTGTCTACAAACCTACCAAATCTGCTGAGCATTGTCTGTACTCGTACAAGGTTGCTAAGGCCTAGAACTCCTTACCTGTATACATCAGGTCTATACCCTCCCTCCCATCTTTCAAAACCTAGCTACAATCTGGCTCTGTTCTTGCTCAAAACCAGGATAAACCATATCCCTTAATGTGAGCAAGCGCCTTTTCATTCCTTATACCTCCTTACCCTCCCTTCTTCACTTACTACCTTACTACTATCAAATTCTCACCCCTGACTTTCTCTCTAAATATATCATATGCCTGTTTTTACCTCAATTCATATTGTAATTCCTGATTGTATTAGACTAATGTACCTAAACTGTCTAAAATTTCTCTAAATATTAAACGATTGTCATATAACTTGTATTGATTGTTAGCCAATGTTTTATATTATGTCTAATTTCTTATAGTTATTTAAACTGCAGATGTTTTTGTTTTATTTTTGAAGAATGTAAAATTATTTTTCTTAAAATGTTTTGTAATAATTTAAGAGTTTTTCTCCCTTGGCCTCCACTGAAAATGGGCTTCTACCCAGTCAGACTTTGTCATTAATCAAATGTCAGTATATATTCAGTGGATATAAAAAAGTGTACACACCCCTCTTAAAATGCCAGGCTTTTGTGATATAAAAAACGAGACCACAATAAAGCATTTCAAAACTTTTCCTACCTTTAATGTGACCTATAACCTGTACAATTCAATTGAAAAACAAACAAATCTGTTGGGGAAAAATATAAAAAATAAAAAACGTACAATAAGCTAGTTACATAAGTGTGCACACCCTTAAACTAATACTTTGTTGAAGCACCTTTTGCTTTAATTACAGCATTCAGTCTTCTTGAGTACATAACTGCCATCAATTAAAGAGACTCTGACTAACCCCAAATAAAGTTCAGCTGTCCTAGTAGGATTTTCCTGACATTTACTCAGTTCACGGCCGGCCTTAGGCATAGGCGAACTAGGCGACCGCCTAGGGCGCCATACAGGCCGGCCTTGCAAAGGGCGCATTGTATGTATTTATTTTAATTCTAAAGTTTGCGCTCTTCTTGGTGCTGGAAACAGAGGGCGGAGGGTGGGGAAGGGGAGGCGCGGCAAGCAACCTCCCACTTATAGCTGCAGGTTAGCCAGGAGGCTTTAAAAAAAAATCTGTAGTTTGTTGTGTGAGTCTTCCTTAAGGAGAAACGTGCATGTGTCACGATGCCAACATCATCATGCATTCTGCAGTTCCGCGCGGAGTTTAAGCCAGGCCAGCCGCTCAAGAGAAGAGTTATGTCTCTGCGTGTTTTCGTTTGGATTATAAAATTAAAGATGGTAAGTGTATGTTTCTATGTGTAATTTAAACTGTTCATTTCTATATGAGAGAGAATGCGTGTGGGTATGTGTATGGAATTTAAACGCGCTGTTTTGTTTGTGTTAGATATGAAGTGTGTGTTACTGTGTGAAAGTAGGTGTGTGTATGTATGTATGGAATTTAATCTAGCCGTTCGTTCTTTTGGAAGAAAGTCTTTGTTGCTGTGCAAGAGAGTAGGTGTGTGTATGTCTGTGTGTGCTGCTTTGTGAGAGAGTCATATGCATGTGCTGCTGTGGTAGATGTGTGTGTGTGTGTGTGTGTGTGTGTGTGTGTGTGTGTGTGTGTGTGTGTGTGTGTGTGTGTGTGTGTGTGTGTGTGTGTGTGTGTGTGTGTGTGTGTGTATTTTTGGGGAGGCACACCAGGTATGTAGAATGTTTTTCTTCAGTACAAATGTTGCATATTCATTAAACAATTTTCCACTGAATATGGTGGAACTGTGAATGGTCAACATTTTCAGTTATACAGCTGATACACACAAATGTATCTTGGCAAGTTAGCAAAAACAGGCAAAAATGAGACATTTAAAAAAAATCTGTGGGATCTATGAGAAAGATGACACAGAAGACTAGTCCCTATATCTTTCTAACACATCTTGTGAATCTATAACTTATTTCAAAAGATCAGATAATTGATCCAAGTTCTGCAGCCACTGCTAAGTTTTGCCAGATATTTTATTTCTTACAATAAAATATATGTTTGTTTCCTTTTACATGTTAACATGAAAACAGCCAGTCATGATTTGGATAGCCATTCTGTACAGATGAGCAGTATCAGAATTTAAATGGCTAGAAAAATATACATTACAGCTAACTTATTAAAAGAACAAAATTATTGATACTTTGGTTAATCTAAAATATATTAATAATGTGAACATCTTTACAAGTAAAATATACTCCATTTCCCCATCACCCTTTTATATAACAGTTACAGATTCTTTTTTTTTTAATCAGCTCATATCAGAATACCCAGAATACCCATGGGGATTTACTGCCACTGAGAAAATGAGAGCAGCTATTCTAATTGGTAAACCGTAGAACATCATGATAATCGAGTAGCATAAATAATCCTTTGCACAGTTGTATTTGTTAGGTCAGTGACAATGACAGTCGTATTGTTATCGTTTATATTACTGGGTAGAACTGGTCCCTGGCAGTAAACCATATTGTTGCCAGGGTAAGAACTACCTGTGGGGTAGAAAGAAGGCTGACATGGATAAATCTGCTCAGGAGCATCATTCTTTCCCCCGTATGGTGGGTATAGGCTCCAGTATGAAGGGGGAGGTCCGTCTTCAGCCATTCCTGGTTCTATACTGATAGAAAGCTGTTGAGGTTCTGTAGGGTTCATGTTTCCCTCAGAAGGGCTGAACTTTCAGTCTTCAGTCTCTGGGAGCATTCTAAACAACCTTTGGTGTTCAGTAATGCAGGGCTAAATAAACTCTGTACATTGAATGCAAAGCTGGTTATTCTAATGAGACAGTGACCAATTTGATATATACATCCTTATTGCTGCTACAGTCACTGCAGAAGATAGCTAAGACAACCAGTTACATTAACATAAAGAAACATACAGTTATCAAACACTGCTCTGGACTTCTGACCTTAAAGACAAATACTTATGTGATGAAAGGGAAACAGTATGTCTTATTGGTAATCAGTTATCATTGTATCAACAGTTCACTTATATAAACAGCGGTCAGTCTTGTCTGTGGCATCTTTTTAATGTCTGCTTCATTAATATCGGAGTATCCCAGCTCCCCTTTCCTTGTGACCAACAATTCTACTTGCCATGAAAGGTCAGTATAAGGCTGCACCACATAATTGTACCTGTAATACTAGATCTCTCTTTGGGTTCTGCTTATCTCCCTTATATCCTCTGCCACTTAATGAGTTTGGATGAAATATTCAGCTGAAAGTAAACTATCTGCAAGTTATTCAGTTTTATGGTGGACAGGGAAGTGCAATGGATCACAAGGCAGAAGAAGATCTTGCATGGATGTGACTAAGTCATGCAAGACCCTTTTTTTTCATATTTTATTTCTATTCAGCCCCGTGGTTTATTCAGGGTCTATATCAGTTCATCGGAATGTCTGAAGTTTGAACACCATATGTTTGAACTTCAAACCACGAACTGCAAAATCATTGAAGTCTTAAAACAGCGATTTTTTTTCCCCAGGGAAAAAAATCGCTGTTCCAAGAAACACACACGCAATACAAACACACCAAAACAACATCAATCCACACACACTCTCAAAATCCCACATCTAACCCTACACTAAACTGTACATACACTACTATCTATCCACTTACCTTAACCCAAACCCTAACCCTAAGGTCCGTCATTATCGCACACTCGCTTGACCCGTGCCATAACCCTAACTCACCTATCCCACCCTAACCCTAGTCTTTCCACCGAAATGGGTAATTTTGTCATCGGTTTATACTTTGTGTCATTGCGTATAAAAATGTTTTACACTACAATTTTTAAAAACATTCTAACAAGTGGGGCTGTATTATACAAGGGGCTGTATTATACAAGGAATATAATTTAATACAATCAGGAAGGTGAATAAAAGAACAAATTCATGTATGCATTGCCCTAAAATGTGTGCAAGGAGTCTATTTTGAAAACAACCCAAAAGTAAACCTAATCTGCCACTGGCCAGATGCATTTCCTATGAATGTTGGTTTTCATGCCGTTTCAAGGGCAGAGAAGTTTACTGCTTATGCTAAGTTTATCTGTGTTTGTGCTGTTATCGTTTAAGCTACTATATACACAGGGAGGAGAGAGGTTGCTATTTTACTTTCACTGAGCTGTAAGGCTTGCTCGCCTACCCATAGTAAATTAAACCATTTAGATTAACTTGAGCATCCTTTTGAAAGAAGGTACATGGGCTAGTATTTTCTGAGGACATGACTTTTACAGTAAAATGTGTGAAGGAGCAACAGATAAAGCAGGCTTATTAAAAAAAATTCCACTTTCCTTCACTTGCAGTTTAACTACATTATAAGGTATCTTCTTCCTGTGCATTTAAGTAATTGAAGGAAATCGAGTGGCTTTCTTGGGGAGTGACCTTCATGTGGGTGTGGCTTATGGGGGTGTTTCAGGAGTATGGTGTGGGTGGGGCTTAAGGGGCACTGGAGTACTACTTCGCCTAGGGCGCCATTTCAGCTAAGGCCGGCCCTGACTCAATTGCCTGCTACAGCAAAAGCCATGGTTCGCAGAGAGCTTACAAAGCATCAGGGGGATCTCACTGTTGAAAGGTATCAGTCAGGAGAAGGGTACAAAAAAATTTCCACAGCATTGGATATGCCATGGAACACAGTGAAGACAGTCATCAAAAAGTGGAGAAAATATGGGACAACAGTGACGTTGCAAAGAACTGGATGTCCCTCCAAAACTGATGAAAATACAAGAAGAAAACTGGTCAGGGAGGCTCTCAAGAGACCTACAGCAACTCTGAAGGAGCTGCAGGAATTTCTGGCAAGTACTGGTTGTGTACTACATGATAACAATCTCCTGTATTCTCCATATGTCTGGGCTATGGGGTAAGGTTGCAAGACGGAAGTCTTTTCTTACACAGAAAACCATCCAGGCCCAGCTAAAATTTGCAAAGCAATACATCAAGTCTTTCAAAAGCATGTGGGAAAATGTGTTATGATCTGATGAGACCAAGGTTGCAAGGTTAAACTTTTTGGCCACAATTCCATAAGGTATGTTTGGCGCAAAAACAACACTTCGCATCACCAAAAGAACACCATCCCCACGGTGAAGCATGGTGGTGGCAGTATCATGCTTTGGGGTTGCTTTTCTTCAGCTGGAACTGGAGCTTTAGTCAAGGTGGAGAGAATTATGAACAGTTCCAAATACCAGTCACTTTTGGCCCAAAACCTTTAGGCGTCTGCTAAAAAGCTGAAGATGATGAGGAATTTCACCTTTCAACACCACAATGACCCCAAGCATACATCCAAATCAACAAAAGAATGGCTTCACCAGAAGAAAATTTTGGAATGGCCCAGCCAGAGCACCAACCTAAATCCAATAGAAAATATGTGGGGTGACCTGAAGAGGGCTGTGCGCAAGAGATGCCCTCGCAATATGACAGATTTGCAAGGAAGAGTGGGCAAATGTTGTCAAGTCAAGATGTGCCATGCTGATAGACTCCTACCCAAGAAGACTGAATGCTGTAATTAAATCAAAAGGTACTTCAACAAAGTATTAGTTTAAGGTGTGCACACTTATGCAACCAGCTTATTGTATGTTTTTTATTTTTTAATATTTTTCCTCTAACAGATTTGTTTGTTTTTCAAATTGAATTGTACAAGTTATAGGTCACATTAAAGGTGGGAAAAGTTTTGAAATGATTTATTGTGGTTTCATTTTTTATATCACAAAAACCTGGCATTTTAAGAGGGATGTGTATACTTTTTATATCGACTGTAAATATTCTGAGTACTGCAGATAACTATCGCAATGCATAAGTCACTAAAACCAATGTCACAGAGTCAGAACACAGCCCTCTTGGGACACTTCACTTGCCATGAAACAATACACCTATATCATTACTTTCGCCATGTCTCATAGAGTAATTATATAACTGATGTAATTAGCTAGAAGGAAGTATTGACTACAAAAAAAAGTAGAATTTCTATATGGTCAGTAACTACATATATTGTTACTAAACCAATGACTTAGGGCCAAGCATAACTGTGATTGTTGCTTGTAAAGTGGCCTCACATGACCAACTGTCACCCAAAGTGGGATGAATGGACCAACAAGGCCACAACAAAGCTAATGGTCAGCAGGCAATGGTGAAGAAAAGACAGAATAAAAAGAGCATTAGGGAGCAAGCTTCAACTGGAATAAAAATCATACATTTACTAAATAAAGATGATTGATTATACTAAAGGAATTAGCAGTTGATCAGTAAGACATATAGCATTTATGCATTCCAGTGTGGTAACACGACTCCTGGGGTGGGTTGAAACATGAAGCCTGTACAAAACGGTTCAGGCTTTCCCACATGTGATGTAGTTACAGAGCAACATAACCCTGAAGTGTTTATGGCTACTGCACAATGTTTCCCCTACATCTGATTTCATGCACATGGTATTACTGAGCAGTTTTATCACTGCATCCGTGGCTAACAGCCAAGTTTTATGAATCTGTGGCTATCAGTCAGGTTTTATGAATTTACAAAGCTACTGCAGAATAAACAAAAGAATTTCCTGAAGATGGACTCTGAATTTATCTTTGTTTAGACTGCTTATGCTGAATTCATACACAAAAGCACCACAACAGCAACATTCCACACAAGCATAGTATCTTAAACAGGGAATAGGGACCACATGTACTCTGAGTGGAGTTTTCACACCCAAATTCACTAACAACTTTGTCATCTCAGAGTTGACCTTGCCATACTTCTCAACTGTCCAGATTTTTGCACAATTTCCAGACTTTTACCTAAATTTTTGGCCTATTCCTCATAACGTTGTGGTTTCCTGGCAAATCACCGAGGATTGAAATAAATAAATAATGGCATACATTTGAGTTTCAGACTTAATTTCCTTCATAAAAAGCATGCCAAGACAAATATTATTCTAGCAACTTACTATGTCTATAAGAGCAATATTTAAAATCTGTCTCTATTTTTGGTCCTTTGCCCCCCCCCATTATTTTTGGCTTTGTCCAGATTTCTTGTGCTAAGAGGTTGAGAGGTAGACACCTTGCAATTAAAGAAACATCGAGTTTTATTCAGTATAGAACCACAATGCACTAACAACTGGCAAGTGGATGACTGTTGAAATGGCAATTTGTGAGATATTTAGTTAGTTAATGTCACAGCAAAAGGAATGGCCCCTTGACCCAAGACACACTGACTTTGGAGTCAGAGATTGCAGGAGTAAATGTTGGGGCATTGCATGGTGAATGTTGGGGCATTGCCCTCATGAAAAGCATATAATTGTCATAGTATTAACAGTGTCTGAATGCTATTTTCATTTAGAATTTACACTGTCTTACTGCAGACAGATAACCTAGACTAAAAAAAATGGTTTTAACTAAAGGCTACATACCAAAATGCAAGATCAGAGAGTTGCACGCACACACACACACACACACACACACACACACACACACACACACACACACACACACACACACACACACACACACCTCACAGTGACACTAATCTGCTCTACAACAATTTCAACATGTTACCCTATTGTACTCCGGTCTTTCAGCCTTTACTTGACCCCTTTGTTTTGTAAGAAACATTGCCTACTTTCACTCAGAAGGAACTGCAGTGACTGACTAGAACACTTCACAGAGCACTTTCTCTTCTTCTTTCTAACTGAGATGTAATGGCAACAGCTTTATCAAGAAACCTAGTCACTGCTAAGCTTCTGCACTGGCTCACATCAAATAAATGCCTTTGACTTTGATCTTTTTGAACAAGTGCATTGAGTCTGCAATGCAGGCTACTGGGAAAAGGGCCAGCTATAATCAAATCATATTTCACATTACTTATTTTGTCTTGCAACTTTGATGTGTAAAACTGTATCATTCATATTTCTTCTTTTTCAACTAATTTTTGCCATGTATGTTCAAGAGTTCCCATAGTTCATAAAGCTGTAAAGAGCCCACGTTTTATTTCTGAGACCTTTGTGAAGTATGCAGAGTTGGAACAGTTTACTGTACATTTTATGCCCTCTCTAACTCTAGATGTTATACTTTATTGTAATGTGCAGTGAACATGCAATCTGTAGCCATAACCCATTACTATAGTAAGTGATTTACTGATGGATACTTTTAGTTTGTATTTACAGATTTACAGCAGTGTTGCTGTCTACATTAAGAGTGGCATCCTGTCTGTTCCAACCACTCATTCTCATATCATTCTTATATTGTTTTCCACCATGCTGTTTGTGAGGATCTGCCTTCTTCTATCACTCATTTGAAAACAAACTGAACAGAAGCATGCTACACTGAGTAAAACAGCTTAGAACAATTTAGTAAAGACTGTTTAAAAATAGCTACATAAATGCAAAATAAAAAAATGTGCATAACCAATTATATATCTACATGTGTATATACATGTGTGTGTGTGTGTGTGTGTGTCTGTGTGTGTGTGTGTGTGTGTGTGTGTGTGTGTGTGTGTGTGTGTGTGTATATATATATAGATATAGATATAGATATATATATATATATATATATATATATATATATATATATATATACATATACATATACATATAAATAAATGTATGTTTACACATGCATTAAATAACAGGTCATGGCATGTTATAAGAGATTACAAGGTCACTGTAACTTACTTCTGCACTTATTTACCCTACACTCTAAAAAAACATGAGATGGTTCTTTCCAGACAAATTTCTATATTGCTTTAATTTTTTTTCAGAAGCACCATTTACAGATTTGTGTGACTAACAAAACAAGAATAGTTGTTATGATATACTGGAACCTACCATACTGCAAAAAATACTGCACATTCCAATAAAACTGCATGATGACTCCATATTACCTTCTATTACACTCGATTCCTGCAGCATCCATTTGCAAGCTGCATTATTGGTCAGGTCATTTAAGCATAGCAGAGGTCCTGGGTAACAACTGAAAACAGGCAGTTTTGCATGGTGGTCATTCATTTAGCAATGACACACATTGTGGTAGTTCTTTGAATGATAATTTACAACCTTCAGTGATGGGTCAGGATCCCAACTAAGAATAAAAAGCAAAGAAAAATCACCCTGGTGGTTCTCAGACCACATACATATTTAGGAAATGATGCAAATGAATGAATGTATGCGCTCTGGATCTTTGACCTAGCAGAAATATAAAAGCAGTGAGTGACCTTCTGCTAATGCTTCCATTAATCTTCACAAAAAAGCGCTGCTACTACGACTGCTACCATGACCGCACGGTCACATGGGTAAGGCATTATGTAATGACCACATTACTAAGTGGGGTAAGTCACAGTGTAATGACCACACTACTAAGTGGGGTAAAATCCTATGTAATGACTACATAACCACATTGCTAAGTGGGTTGAGACATTATGTAATGACCACACTAGTAAGTATGGCAATCACATTATAACAACTACAAGAAAACACTACTGAGTGGGGTGAGACATAATACAATGACAACACTACTAAGTATGGTAATCACATTATAACAACTACAAGAAAACACTACTGAGTGGGGTGAGACATAATACAATGACAACACTACTAAGTATGGTAGTCACTGTATAATGACCACAAGAAAGCACTACTGAGTGGGGTGAGACATTCTGCAATGACCACACTGTTAAGTGGGGTAATACATTATGTAACAACCACACTGCTAAGTGGCAGTAAGACACTGTGTAATGATCACATGATGACACAGCTATTTATTTAATTTTATCCAGGATGCTGGACTGGTCTAAAGACCCTTTTCAGCCACAACCTTGGCCCCATGACTGTACTACTAAACAGGATATGTCACTATGTAATGACTGCATGAACACATTGCTTATTGGGGTGAGACACTATGTAATGATCAGGCTGTTAGGTGGGGTAAGATACTGTGTAATGATAGCATGACCACACTGCTATGTGGAAAAAAGATACTACAGTAGCCACATGAACACACTACTAAATGTGGTGAAATGCTGTGCAATGATCACACTGCTAAGTAGGGTAACATACTATGTAATGCTCACATGACAACACTGGCAAGTGAGGTAAAACACTATTAAACTGACCAGATGATATGCTGCCAAGTGAGGAAAGACAGCATGTCATGACCACATAACTGCTAAGTGGGATAAGACAATGTACAATGATCGCACCAACACATTATTTACTGGGATAAGATACTATAACACATTGATATGTGGGGGTGAGACACTATGCAACAACTACACTGCTAAGTGGGATAAATGTAATGACCACATGACCAAACTTCTAAATGGGGTGTTGCAAAGTTGGCTAAGACACTATTTAATGACCACACAAACACATTGCTAAGTGTGGTGAGACACTGTGTAATGACCATACTGCTGTGTGGGGTAAAACATGCTATTATGACCACATAACCACACTGCTAAGTGGGGTAAAATACTATGTAATGATCACATAACCACAATGCTAAAAGGGGTAAGGCACTACGTAATGATTACATGAACACAGTTAGTTGGGGTAAAACACTAAGTAACAACCGCAAGGCCACATTGTTAAGCAGGATATGATACTATGTAATGACTACATGACTACATTGTTAAGTGGGTTAAGGCACTATGTAGTTAATCATGAAACATCAGCTGAATGTTATTTCTCCTACAGGAGATTTCTAGGCATGAATATGTGACCATATGTAGTCTAATGCCTGAAAACAAAGCAAATCAACCTAAATAGCTCTGACAGGCATTTCCTTTATGGAGGCACAGTATTACCTGCCTGAACCACTAAGCTTTTATAAACAAACTTAACATAAAGGCTGCATGGACAGGGTAAGGTTCTCTTCTACTGAATTAAATACAAACACTGTGTGTGAAGAACTGTGACGTTCACATCTGTTAAAGGTTAGCAGTGACTGTCATCACAGTTTATATTTCCAAGAACGTAATGTGGGTCACTGATTTTCAGTGACTAGAAAAGACCTAAAAGAGTAAAGAGACTAACATCAACAAGGACATTGGTCCAGATCCTCATATACTAAGTATGTGACACAGGAGATGAGCTGTGTATATGAGATAACTATAAAAGTAATGTTTCCTCAAACCTAACAGCTAAACATGGGTACCCAGTGATTGAACACGTTCAATCATTCATTAAGTGAAACTTGGATATTTTATGTTACTGATATTTATTAACCTGGATAGTGGACTATTCTCAAACGGCCCACTTTAGCCACAGCCCAGGAGTTACAGAGTGACAAGTATTGTTTATATTACATTAAGGAAAAGATTTCATGCAAGATATAGTAAAACCATGTTGTAATCTAATCTAATGTAACACACACACAACCAGGTATGATACAAACCTGACCAGACATACTAACAAATGCATGTTAACTCTCCTGTTTAGTAGTGCTGATCTTTACTTGTGTAATGTGACACCAGATAACGTGGACCAGTGGTAGCCTGTACTCAGGTTCATATCTCTCAACATCTGATCATTAAAAATCGTAGCACTGGCATTTAAATCACATCAGGGGACCAATAAGAAGAACACCTTTATTATTCAGGAAAATAAGTTTCTTTCTTTTTTTTTTCAAATGGCATACCCACACACTCATTAATAAGCTAGTTATCTGGCAGTTTAGCTCACAGGTCTAAGGCTACTGACATGCTTCAGCCTTGAGTTTGAGTCCATCAGTTTCCACTGTAAAATATTTGATGCCCTCAGCAAGTCATGGGGAGGCAGGGAGGACCCTAAAAAGTCATAGTTTTAGTTTTGCCTGGTGGACATATATATATATATAGAGAGAGAGAGAGACGGAGAAGGCTGACATCTCAGATTCCTCATGCTACCATACCTCTCCACTGTCCAGATTTTCCCAGACTGTCCAGATTATTGTCTCATATTTTTAGTCTATTCCTCATACAATTTTGTTTCTTCTGGCATTTTTTGACAAATTCTTGAGGACTGAAATCAGAAAATATCGACATTTGCATTTCAGACTTCATACCCTTCATAAAATTTATGCTATTGCAAAACCAGTTACACTATCAACTTTGTATGCCTGAAAGAGCAGTATTTAAAATTTGACCCTATTTTGGGCCTTTGTCCCCCCACTATTTATGTTTTTATCCAGATTTTGTGCTCTAAGAGTTTGAGATGTATGATGCTCGTATCTGCTGTAGTTTAATGATTTTACTTTGAAGCACCATTTATATGAAATTATGACTTGTTGAGTTACATGTCTGTCAGGAACCAATTCACTGAGTACAACTCCTTCAGAAATCAACCCCACAAAAAATATAATGTAGTTCTTTCTGCAGTTGGGGCAAGACCCTATAGCCACACCACCCCCCATGTAGGGGCAAGCCTCCCTGCCCCAAATGTACTTCACTGTTGCACAAACATGAAGAAGGGAGAAATCTCCTAAAAGAAAGGAATCACTTCCACTGCACAGTTAGAAATCACACCAGCACAGATTTCTTATGAAATACAGTGATCAGGGAGTTTGACTTTAGAAGGGTTATGCTTGGTGAGTTGGTTTCTCGGAGAGTTTTAAGTCAACAAGCAGAACAGCAGCCTTTATTTGAAAACTAGTATTTTGTAAAACAGGTATTTTTTTTTCAAATGGTGTATCTAGACAGTATAGAAGTAAATAAATAAAGACCACAGTATAAAGTTATATTTACTCACACTGGACAGTGACAATGCAAATTGTGTTTCAATGCATTTTAAGTATCCTTCACTTATTTTACCCTTGTGTTGCTATGGCATTGCCTCGCTCTTTAAAGAGCAATATACTGTTAATTATTTATAAAATGTAGCAGATTTTTGTCTCATGGTTATTTTCATCAGGAATTTCCCATTATATTTAGCTATAAAAACATTACTATGTAACCACTTCATCTAAAAAAAAAAGTCAAGAACAAGATCATGGTTATGTTCTGTTCCATGGTTCTCAACTGTCCAGATTTTCACAGAAAATCCATATTTGGTCTCTTATTTTTGATTGGTTCATCATAAAATATGTGGTTTTCTGGAAAATTATTGATGACCAAAGTCACTAAAAAATGACAGACCTTTGTATTTCAGATTTCACATCCTTCAGAAATTGCACGCCAATACAAAATCTATTAGTTTAGCAACTTTCAAGTTTATGAGAGCAATATTTAAAATCTGTCCCTGTTTTTGAACCTTTCTCCCCCTGTAATTTTTGCGTTTGTCCAGATTTATTGAGCTAAGAGGTTGAGAGGTATGTTCTGTACTATTTTATTATAGCTAATATAACAGATATTTCCTGGTGCTTTGGCATTTGCCATCTAAACAGATAACTCTCACAAACTATTTCATCTTTCTAAACATTGTATCTACTTAATCTGTCAATCTGCAATATATATATATATATATATATATATATATATATATATATATATATATATATATATATGTATATTTGTATACATATATTATATGCAGAGTTAATAATTCATAGTACATTAATTTAATCAAGATAATAGGTATGTGTTGTTATCAGATGAAACTGCATAAAGTTCTCCTTAAACAACCATATTTTATATTTAGAAGGAAACACTCTTGGTTGATATGCTAGCTAGTAAAGTTTTAATGGAAGTGAAAAGAGTGAACAAAAAATGGATGTGTTTGTTTGATAGCTGTTTAGTATATATAAGAGTTAAGATGGAAACATGAACAATTGTAATGATTTTAATTTGGGAAAAATGTGACTGAAGTGGAGGGTCCTACCTATGCTTTATGTTATATTTACTCCATTACAAAATGGCACACAGGTTAAACAAATGGAGCAGCTGAAGTGAAAGTACAGGAACATTTAACTGATGTAAAGTCAAATAATGTATTAAGTGCAGTGTCAACAGATTAATGAAAGACATAATGCAAATAAATAACCAATTCAATTTCTGTATTGTGGTGTCTCCAAACATGTATAAAAGTGTACATAAAAATAATTATTTAAGAAACTTTGGAGCTAGCAGATCAGAAATGCGGGGGTTCTTTTTCTGTCACATGTGAGTAGATTAATTTTCAATTATTGACACTGCAAATACAACATGAGGGGCTGCTGTCCTTCAGATGAGCTGTTAAACAGTGGCCATGTCTCCTTGAGTTAGTGGTAGCTCAGGTGAATTTAAAAAATTCCACGTGTTTATCAATAAGAATAGGAAAATTTTGCTGGTGCCATGGCCAGATTTATCCTAGTCCATATAAATACCACATTTGTTCCCCTGAAAATATTCCACCAGAGCTGTATTGTTTTACTGCGACTGGCTCTGTTTTGTGTGTACGTTTATATAGGTACATATTTATATGTCTGTGTGTGTATATGCAGTGAGGATCATTAAATGCACCCTTTCCCATACTGTAGCGCGATCTTGGAGTTGGTATATATAATTTGCAGGGGGGCTTTCCCCCCTGCAAAAACATAAAAAGGCAGATTTTTGTGGGGTTGTTTTTTGATGTTTGAGTTTTTGGAAACTCAATCATATGGTCTCTTCGATATTTTGTTTGAGTTACTGAAAAGCTGATCATCTGATATAGACCCGTACATACACACTTTATTTTTCATATTCTGACAGCTGACAGTTTTTCACTGAACACTGTTTCATTCATTACTCTTAAATATGCAGTAGAACTATCAGTTAGAACTTTAAGATGAATGATTAAGAACAGTTAATGGCTGTGCCATGCAAATGATCACAAATGACTAAAATATTAAACAGTTATTTCAAGAACTTAACAGAACTTTGTTTTGCTGTACTATAAATATTTAAAAGAAACCCAGTAAAACAGCATATAAAATATTAAAATGTAAAACACATTTTGTGTTACCTCTGCAATGAAGTAGTCTACATAGTCTTAAAATTATATACTACTGTATGGTGATGTGATAATAGTACCTGTAAGCATATATATTATTATCCTCTCAACAGCTAACACACTCAGACATGTTACAAAAGGAAGATAATCTGTGGCTGAACTTCACTAGGTACTTTTTTCTGAGAAAAGAAAAGTCTGGAGCCACATTATTGTTACAGATGTGAAGTAATGTCTGACTATTGCTGTAATTTATACACCCTGTATTCAGCATTCAGTGCTGCTGTAAATGAGAGCATTTGTTTGTCACAACAGATAAATAATACAAAACAAAAACTGTTTATTAAATAGTAAAGCCAAATGTAACCTAATTCAGAGAGTTATTTACTTGGTGTAGTTAAAACCATAATAAAGAGTGCACATGTGCAAGGATGGAGGGTGAAACATATCACATGACACAAAACTTGCTTACTTATTCTATTTCTGCTCCAATTGTTTTGATAAACATCATTGACAATTACAAATACTTGCACTTATCATGAAAATTTAAAAAAGTAGTCACAAATTTGGATCTGGAATATAGTTGGATTCTTATTGTGGAATGAAATGACAGGATGCATAGATGGGCCTCATGAAGTTCTGGAATCCTACGTCCAAAATGTCCATAACAGATACTCTGTACAATGTCACTATATCGTATAAAGATAGCATGCTGTCATCAAAGGAAATCAGAGTAAAACTTTTAGCACTGAGACAGGAAAATATATGGAGATCATGCATCTCATTATTATGGCTTGTCATGTCCCTCGCCATTTTTGTTTATTTTAATTTGGTTAACAAAGGAGGTCTGTTGGGATAAAAGGTCCTACTCTGGGTGACCTAAGAACAAATGAAGCGAGCTGCCTTGTTTAGTGTTTAATCTGGGAGCTCAAAACCAGGTATTCGGTTTCACAGTTTTTCACTTCAAGCACTGTGGTCCTACCTCATTTTGTTTCTCTTCTGCATCAGTGTTATTAACGTACTACACTGCTCAATGAATAAACACACACATACACACTCAAACACACACATGTTTTAAGTGAATTACTGTCAAAGTAATATTTGCAAATACAACTACAAGACTGAAGGAATGTGTAATTTGGAAGAAGAAATAAAAATTATGTTCTGCTCTTTGCTGGCAAGAAAAGAAGGAATTCTACAAAAGCCACACTTAATTTAGAAACTTCTGTCCCTGTCTAGTGACAATTCTATAAAGGCCATCACTTCTTTGAAAACTCTCTATATAACTTTACCTCCACAAATTGAAAAGTAAGATTGTATATCAAGTCCAGAAAGTTGAACCAGGCTAATATGTTTGCCTTAGTGACAGATATACACACTGACAGAGGCCATATATGACATTTGTATGCTCTAACCTATGAACCTATTTTACAATTTCTAAATTATGTCCTGCTTTCATTTTCAAATCGTATATGGCCCAGCATCTCTGTATAAAGTATTCAAGGACCAGCTCCCCCTCCATGTAAACTGGTTACATTCCCAGTAGGAAATCTTCAAAGGACAATCCTTAAATCCGTTTCTTCATTATGTATTGGAGCTTAAGGAAGGATGAAGCAACTGTTAATATGGAAAAGATTTCCACTGTTTCTTGCAAATTTCTAGTGCTTTGTTGGTATAGAATTATTTTTAAATTCTGCAGTTTTCCCACATGTATGCTGTTTCAGTATATAGCTTCACCACAGGTGGGAACCAACACCTAAACATATTAATGCATAATTATACATGTTCTGACATTCATCTAAGTCCATTATAAGTCACGTGTTTCTCTCCAGATACTGTACATTTCCACATTCAGCGTCACTTTATAGTTGCTTGAACATTTTGGGACATGTACTATGTGAACTGTCACAGTGCATAAAAAGAAAACAGTGCAAAGATAGTTGACTAAGAGATCTGATCATTTGTATTTTGGTCTGCTGCACCTGCAGGTAATAAAAATGACTATATAACACAATGGTTGCATTAAGTGATGTTAATATCAGATAAACCACCAAGGTGGTTTTGAGGGTGTTAAATATATGAACATTGATTTATACCCTTGAAGTGTCCCTCATTTTCAGGGACATCCCCGATTTTGTTTCGAAATTTCAGTTTGCCTTCTTAAAACTGATATCTGTTCGAAAAAAAATGGATTGTAGTCAACCAATAATGACACCAACTTAAAACTACAAAATGATTTTAACTCTGAAAAATACGTGCTAATTCAATTTGTCTTACATGCTAATTCAACTCCTTTTATTCTGTAACCTTTTAAATATTAGAAATACTAAAACTTAAAAAAGTGTACCAGATATGAAATATTTTTACTCTAACTATTTTGGCTTTGTCCCTGGTACCGATGGTAAGAGATCGATTAAAAGCTTTACATTGACTAAAGCATGGACAAATCTGTCTGCCTATCTCTCTATATGTCATCCATCGACATTTTCAGCGGGCAGGCATTTGGGGTCATTTGTGTGACATCAAAAATCAGTAAGCACTTTTGATCCAGTTGTTCTGGTATTTTGTTTTAGTTGTTAAGTACTTAACTATCAGGATCTTTTGAAATTCTTGACTTAAGTACGGAGAACTAGTCTCTTGATTTTTCCTAGAACATTAAAAACAACAATCCTGAGAACAGCAACATTTAAAATGTTGAATACAGGCAGGGTTTCATGGATTTATCACCAGATTAGCGTCTTCAGCACTATGCATTTTTTTTGTTTCCAGTATTTTATATTTGGATCTGAAGTGCATTATGTTTGCTTTTCATCTTTTAGCAGTGGCTGTTTTGATCTCCCCGCTGGCTCCGTTTGTTTCAGTTTTCAGCCACTGATTAGAAACGTCTCTGTAATTTCAAGCAGATGGGCCCGACATTGCAACCCTATACTCATCCCTTATTTCTGTATGACTACAAACTATTATATCAGTTACAGGGAAGGGAGATTTCATTAAAACCGTACTCCGCTTACGTTGTCCGGTATCTCAGCCGCAGGACTTTTATTCAAAAGCCCGACTAGTATGGAGAACAGGTAAAAGTCACACCTCCTCATACCTCTCAACTGTCCAGATTTTCGCACAATGTCCATCTTTTGCATCATGTCTGGTCTGCTCCTCATAACGTTTGTGATTTTTCTGGCACATCACCAAAGATGGAATCACTAAATAATACCAATTGAGTTTCAGACTTCAAATCCATGAAAAGGCGTGCTAATGTGAAACATATTATTATATCAACTTCCTAAGTTTTTAAGAGCAATATTTAAAACGTCCCAATTGTTGGGCCTTTGTACCCCACTATTTTTGGCTTTGTCTAGACTTCTTGCTAAGAGATTGAGAGGACTACAGCTCATTATGCAAGCAATCCCAGTACACAACTAGGTTTACTGGAGGTGTCCTACTCAATGTATCTCTGAGAGGCGTTAAATAAATCCAGCATCTGCGCTTTAAATGAATAACACCTGGCTGAAGCAGATAATCGGCAAGACATCTCATCATAACTACCTACACAGTCTGCTTTAATTTCACGTATACCGCATACTTAGATAAATAAAAGTCTCTGCTGCAAATCAGGCCACACAGTGCTCCAACAGCAAGGGTCAACACCCATGAGGACACTGAACTTCAAGTCTTGAATCTGAATTTGAGGGGCAGGTGAAAGCAATGTATCTGCCCTGCATTTTTATGTTTGCTTTTCCGGTAGTCAAAATACCAGCTGTGGAAGACAAAACTGCATCGGTGAGGGCAAAACGAGGTCTCTTCGTTTCTCGTTTTTGCATTTACAGTTTGCATTTCATGGTGTTTGTAATGCCCATTAACGATACAGATTATGACATTTAATCAAAATCCCAAGAGACTGAAAAGCCATATTTGGCAGTGTGTGTGTGTGTGTGTATATACAAACAACACCAATCTTTGACCATATCTTCTCATGATCTGCAGCCAAGTAAAACAGATCCTATTGCATTGTCTGAAATAAGAAACGTGCACTTTACTGATGGATCATTATGAACTATAAAGTTCTGATAATAATAATAATAATAATAATAATAATAATAATAATAATACATGCACGTGTTATTACTGTGTTCCATAAATGTCCCTTTTTTAGGGGTGTCTCAGATTTTGCCTCAGAATGCTGCTTTGTTTCTTTTAACATTTCAGATTTGCAACACAAAAATGATGGCTACAGTCAATAATTAAAGTCAGACACTGCAAGCCAAGTTCATATCAAATGCGCCTAATCCCCCATCAACTAATGATAATAATGAAAGTTATGAGTACAAGACTAAACAAACACCTGGAAATAATATATTTGCAGTTTCTGTTCAGAGCCACATTTCCACGTAGGAATTTGGGAACTTAAATTAGCTTTACGAGTTTAGCTGGAGGCATGTAACACAGCAAGCAGTGTGTCTGATGTTCAAGTTCTGGCAAACATGAGAGCTAACTAGAAAATAATCTACAAAAGCCCCACGTAATGCACAGCCTGCAGTGCTGAATTTTAAAAATGTCTATAAAAACTGCAAGTAAAGTATGTGAGAAAAAGTTGTACTTACCATGCAATGTAACTGCAAGGAGCAGATAAACTGGAAGCAGGCAAACGATGGGAAACGTTGACATTTCTGCGATTGTTGATTTCTTAGGTAAAAAGTAAGTTCTCAGCAGGTGATTCTGAAGTTCAGGGTTTTAACCTGACAGCCAAATAAATGAGAAACATGCAGCAAAAAGAATAGGGCTCATTCCTAATTCGAAAAAAAAAAAGCATTAAACGCAGCATTTACCACCAAGTCATTTTAATCCACCGCATTATACCCTATTATTTCTTCTTGTACTGCCTTTTCTGGAGTTCTGGAAAGACATGGAGTCACTACTGACTTTTTTAGTGATGTCCTAGAGGTTGAAGTCCTGCAGAGAAGTTTTCCGTGTTTGCTACGGCTGCCTGGGTTAAATAACAAATGACTTCTTTGAGTACAACAGCGTCACTTGTGCCCATCTAGATCAGCACTCCCACATGCATTCAGGTTAACTGTTGGAAAGCTGGCAGAAGTATGTGGAGTTTGTTATAGTCTTCGCGACCTTTTAGCGCCCGGCTCCCTTGACTTTCTTAGCGACCCCTCTTTTTTCGGTCACTTCACGGAGTAGGCGGTCCGGGGAATGAACTGTAGGAGGATAAGTAGGCGGTACCAATTCCAAAGCGCTTGACTGGCCCGCCTGCGCAGCCGTCAATTCATAACCGAGGGCGGAGCAACAATTTCTGTCATGTTCATTCACGATAGCTTAAAAAAACGGAGTATATAATATTTGACTCTTGATTCCTTCACAACTGTCCCCTCTCCTTTTTTGTGGGTGGGTGGAGGTGGCGGCATACCTCTCAAGTCCAGATTTTCGCCTCATATTCCTTATAAAAAATGTATTTTTTCTAACACATCACGGAGTATTGAAATTACTGAATAATGAATTAAATTTGAGTTTCAGGCTTCATAACCTTCAGAAAGATGCATGTTAATGTAAGACGTTATTCAAGCAACTTTCCACATAATGTGCACGGTTTAATTCTCACATGGGCTAATTTTCTAGGCTCACAAGGGCAGTTAGCATAATACTAATCTATGAGCCTGTGTGGGAGGGGGCTCGCTGTTACTATGGCTAGTGGAGATGCTTTATTCACTTTGCAGGACCATAGTCAAACATTTCCACTTTGTTTGCACATCTTAGTACTACTGTCCACATACCACTTAATGTAAAAAGTACACATCTTTTCTGCGTATATGTCCCCTAGATATTTTAAATGTATGCAAGCACCACTTTCAGGCATTGCCTTGTACAGTTATGGAAAGCGGTGGATTGGGACGAGTAAGTAATCATATCTCTAAGCACGCTGAATGCAGGTGGTATGTGTTGTACACATTAGGTCAGACAGTTCTAAACATCTGGCTTTTATAAGCTGTGTTTCTGTGAGATGTACAGAAAAATGCACCCAGCTGAGTACAGAATGTGCCCAGCTACAGATGTATTTTATACACTCATGTTTGGAAATGCGCTCCTCTTGAGGTACCCTACTCCTGTAATTTACAACATTGCCAAGAAACACTGCTTTTAGCTGCTAGGCTTGTGCTCGCTTTTCTGATTTAACTTAAAATGATTTAAGTAGAATTATTATTTTGGGGGAGCAACAGCTAAGAATCTCTTCGGTTCCTTGTGTGTGTTTACTGCAGTTCAGCAAAAGGCTGGAAAGAGCAGAACTACAATTTTGTGGTGTTCATACTACTTTCCAAAAAAGCACCAGTATAAATAAATAATTGGTTCCTTCAAACTGTGGAAGGGAGTGATCATAACTGGGATGAGAAATGTTTCACACATTGTCATTTTCGTTTTTCAGATCCCGAAAAATTAATCTGAAGATATCATACACCCACGTTCCTTTCCTTTCTCTTAATAACAACAGGGTTATGAAGCATAAACGATGCGTTTCCTGGTTTAGTTATGAAACTCTTAGTAATAGGGTTATGGAGCATAAAGGATGCTCTCCATAATTATACCAGAAAATCTGATAAAACTGGACCACTAGAAAAGGCACGTAATTAAGAGTTGCTTGTATTTGTTATTTTGACATCTTTACAATCTACTTCCTTACACATATGATAAAGAATATGATGCCTAAATGTTGGTATGGCATAATTGCTAAAAAATTGATTAATAAGAACGTAATTTAATTATTTTGTTCATCAAAAATTATAGGCTTTAGTCACGACTCTAGCGCTGTACTTACGTTGTTTGCTGCTTATTGACATTTTAGTTCTCCGCTTTTTCCCCATAAATTTCAACAAACATTTATTCGAGCATCATTCTGGTGTGTAATACCAAACAAAAATTAGTTATTAATGTTATGTCTGTGAAAAACGCATATACAGTTAAGAAAGAACTTGAATTCACCTGTGCTAATAAGTTAGAATTTAACCTATTTGAAGTTGTTAAGTCATTCATAACATACCTCTCAACCTCTTAGCACAAAAAAATCTGGACAAACCCAAAATAATAGGGGGGACAAAGCTCCCAAAATAGGGACGTATTTTAAATATTGCTCTTATAAACTTAGAAAGTTGCTAGAATACAAGGTCTCGTGTTGCCATACATTTTCTGAAGGACATTAAGTCTGAAACTCAAATGGCTGTCGTTATTTAGTGCTGTGGCGACCCCTAACCGGGAAAAGCCGAAAGAAGAAGAAGTCCTCACTGATTTGCCACAAAAATCCAGACAATCAGACATTTTATGAGGAACAGATCAACAATATGAGGCAAACGTCTGGACATTCTGCGAAAATCTGAGCAGTTGAGAGATATGATTCACAAGATTATTCGTCCTTAGTTAACATCAATACATTTTGGCCCCTGTACTACTATAGTACAACTTATAATACAATCAAACCTGAAATTCAGACTCTTCATTGCTTCTTTGTGTTGGCTCTATATAACACAAACGAAGACAACTCTCAGTCATAATGTCATTCCAGTGGAATAAATTATTTCACCGGTCATTGATAGTCAAACAAAATGTTTTCATGTGTGCACAATAAAGCACTTGCAATATTGAAACGTAATAGTTAACTATTTTATACGCATTTTACTTCTGTTTGAGACAAAATTCCTTATTTTTACTGGAATTCAAAACACATCTCATAAGTAAATACTAGGCTAGCTACCCTTGTGGACCATTTAAGCCTAGCCAATTTCACTTGGTGCGACTCAAACCGCATGTGCCCGGTAAACACCTTAACCATTATGCAAACCTCAACCCGATTCCAAACCCCACCGCTCTGTGGTACAGCGGCTACTATTTTTATCTTAAATAGTCGACTTTTTTGTTCCTTTCCTCATTGGAGTGTTTGCTGTGCTGAGTCTATATGCCATTCCTGCATTTCTTTGGGTTTCCACTTAGGGATCTGGTTTACTCCCACAAGACAAAGACAAGCTAATTGGTTGTACGATCATTTACATTGTAAGTGTGCGTGTGTGTGTCCAATGTGTGTGCATCATGTCGTAGCTCTCAACTGCCCAGATTTTTGCAGAACGTCCCGATTTTTGCCTTATATTTTTGGTCCATTCTTTATAAAAATAGTGGGTTTCTGATACATCATTGAGGACTGAATTCACTAAAAATGACAGACATTTGAGTTTCAGACTTCATGTCCTTTAGAAAAATGAATGACAATACAAAAACCTGTATTCTAACAACTTTCTAAGCATAAGAACAATATTTAACATTTGTTCCTGTTTATGGACCACTCCCCCATTAGTGGGGACTTTCTGTAGGATGTCCACATCATTTGGGGACTAAACTATGGCTCCTAGTTTGCAGTCATCTGTGAACTTCATTAGCCAGAGGCCTTCTGTGTTAGCCTTTACTTCAGAGAAGTAGATACCAAACAGGAGAGGTTCCAGGATGGAATCCTGTGGTACTCCATCACTTTTGTCACTGCTTTGAGGTCAAATTTGGAGTCTGCAATTTTTACAGAGTGGGGTCTGTCAGTGAGCCAGTTGGCAACCCATCTTGTGACGTAGGGATTTATACCTAGTTTAGTGAGTTTAGCTATAATTCCAGAATGGGGGATGGTGTCAAAAGCCTTGGTGAGGTCAAGATAGGCTGTGTGAACCACCTTAACTTCATCTACAGCTTTGGTGACTGCCTCAAAGAAGTCAATCAGGTTCAGGAGGCATGATCTGCCTTTCACAAACCCAAACTGGGTGGGATCCAGAGTTTGGAGGTTACCAATGTCTTTGTTTATGAGTTCCATGATGATAGGTACATGGCCTTGCAGACCAGGCTCGTCAGGCTAATAGGTCGATAGTTCCCAGGATCAGTGGTGGCTCCCCCTTTGTGGAGTGGGATAACTGTTGCTGTGCACCATTCAGTGAGCACAAAGCCTGATGCGAGGCTATTATTGAACATGGTGCTTAAGTGGGGAGTCAGTTTGTTCTGAAGTTCATGTAAAACGCAGCCTGGGATGTTGTCTGGTCTTATGGATGCTGTGGTTTTGGCTTTAGAACAGCTTTTACCTGCATAGTTGTGATTACAGGGACTCTGCATTCTTCCTGTATAAATATGGGACCTTTAGGAGGTGAGAGGGGGTTAAAGTTAACACTGAACCTATCTGCCAGGATGTTGGCAATATCAGTTGGTTCTGTAATTTTCTTGCCTTTGTGCTGTAACTCAGAGCAGATCTGGGTGTTGCCATCGAGATTCTCGACATAGCTATAGAATGCTTTGTGGTTGTCCTTGGAATTAGTGGCGATTTTGTTTTCATAGCTAGCTTTGGAGGATCTTATAAGGGATCTCAGCTTCTTACTGAGGCTGACCAGGGAGCTCCTCCACTCATGGGATTTTACTCTCTTTTGCAACAGTTTCTTCCTTCTGTTGTACAGTTTGTTTATGGCAGGGGACCACCAGATTGGCTTCCTTTTTTTGGAAGATAGCATCTTGGTTCTGTTTGGGATAGCACGAGCCATGCACTTGTGTAAGTGCTTATAGAGTGCATTTGTAACAGCAGTTGTAACTGTATTGTCAATCTGCATGGGTGTCATGAAGTTCACCACTTCTGTCTTAAGAAGCATGAAGTTGGCTTTGGAGAAATTGTTTACTGTGGTTTCCTTAATGGGGGGGTGGGGGCGGGATGTGGATATCAAGGGTGATTAGCTTATGGTCGGATTGGACCAACGAGGAGTTGACTTTAGGTGTGGAACACTGGTCACTCATGTTGGTAATGACTAGGTCTAGGATATTGTTGCCCCTGGTGGGGGTGTGGATAAGTTGATCCAGGGCATTGGAGTTTATGAATTCCAGAAAGGTTGAGCTAAGGAGTTGGTACACGAGTAGTTTTCCCAGTTAATGGTGGGGTAGTTGAAGTCGCCCATTATTAGGATGTTTGGTTTAACCCTAATATTTTTCAGTACATCAAGAAAAGAGGAGTGGGAATCCTGGGGCATGGTGGGGGATCTGTAGCAAGCTACAATTTGGATTGCAGTTTTGCCCAGAGTTAGTTGCACTTGGATAACCTCAGATGCATTATGCTGAGCAACTAGCCTGGAGGTGTGGATATCCTTAATGAATATGGACACACCTCTGCCTTTGGTGTTTCGGTCCAGGTTACATGGCTGAAAAGTGTGGTATGAGTTATAGCCTGGTAGTGCAGGGATGCTCTCTGAAGCCTTGAACCAGGTCTCAGTCACTGCACAGATATCAATGTTCTCCATTTTAAGGCGTGCCTTGAGTGAGTGCATTTTGAGATTTAGACTTCTAGCATTGAGTAGCATTACCCTCAGTTTTTGCTTGCCTGTTCCTGTTATGGTGGTGAATTTGTTATTTGAAGCTTGCCTAAAAAAGGCACTATAGGGGCAGCAAGAGCCTTAGCCAGTATCCGGAATACCAGGGGCGACAGGTGCAGGCCATCTGTGGCAAAGCATCGTGGTCTGTCGACCATGTCATCCCAAGCAGACATATACTGGATCCCCTTAGAATGACACCAGAAGCTTAGCCAATTGTTGAAGTCAATCATTTTGTCCTTGTACTGCGGTATAATTCTAGGCGATGGCAGAATGCTACTCAGGGCTAGGGTCATACCTGCCTGGGCTACAAGATTGGAGAACTCTTCCATGTCTCTTTTCATGTAGTCCAGGGAGGTACATCTCAGGTCATTCACACCAACATGGACAATGACAGGGTCATATTTGTACTTGTTGTGGAGTGACCTGAGTGCGTGGGTTATGTGGCGGATCCTGGCACCCGACAGGCAGCTGACAGTAACCTTCTCCTTGTTTAGCCTGGTGAGTGGGACATCAGTGTGCCTGACTATAGAGTCACCTATGACTAGTGTGTTGGGTACATTGTTTTGCCTTATTGGCTGTGGTTGAGTGGCACACTGAATCTGTGGGCTGTGTGTCATTTGGATTGTGTTGGGGGATGGAGGTTGCTTGCATTTCTGCTTTGGAGGTCTCTGTTGCTTAGACAGATTATTATTGAGAGTGTCCGCAAATGTTTTTGTGTTACTATGTGTGGGTTTTGGTGGTGTAGATTTAGTAAGACTATGTGATGAGTGTGGTGTGGTGCAAATGATTACCTTCTCCTCATGACTGTCAAGTTCAGTCTTGGTTGGAGAGAACTTTACCTCCAGTTTGGCTAGATAAGTGCATCTCTTACAGGTTGTAGTGTTGGGTGGTAGGAGGAGAGGGTTGTCTGTTACATGAGGCAATTTCTACATTGCCTCAAGATGCCCAGATTCATCATTTAGACAGGAGAGAACACTGGGAGCTGACCCTTGGATGTGCCTGAATAAAAAACTATTTTCCTCTAGATAAGTGAGGAAAGTGAGTACAAGAGATGTTTTTCTCTAAGCAAGTGAGAAAAGTAAGTACAAAAACTGTTTTCCTGTAGGTAATGAGGAAGATTGAATGCTATACTAATTAGTAGCTTATTTAGTGCTTACAAGTTCTGAACAAGTGCTGAGCATGAATAAGCAAATTTAAGTGCTAAAACTAAGAATCTGTATCTGCACTAGACGAGTTACAGGACAGAAACAAGTGCAAATGTAGGCTTTCAAATCAGAAAGTTGAGGGAGATAGAAGAGATTACCCAAACGGCCAATAACTACAATCTCTGGGCCAGAACCACTCCTTATGTGGTAGACAGGTTACCTAGTGCTTACCACTCCCACTGATAAGCTAGAAGGCTTCCCTCCAACACAGAAAGGCTTGGGGGGGCTCAGAAGCTTACATACAGTCCTGGATACAGCAAATCTGTATCTGGAACACTAGTTACAGGAAAGGTAGAAAACAGGCTTACAGTTTTTTTTACAGAAAAGTAGCAAAAACAGTAGTAAAAACAATTCACATGCAGTGCAAGCTAGCACACTTGAGTATGTAGCAATATTAGACCAAACACAGTTTAAAAATGCAATTAAATTAAAAAGGACTAAAAGCAAGTGCAGAGAGAGTTTATTAGGTAGAATGTGGTAAAGAGATAGGACTGGGGGAGTGTCCCAGATCAAATCTACAGTGGGGCGGGCAACTGCAAAAGCCACCAAATTTAAACTACAAACCAAAAATAGGGAGGGTGAGTGGGACAAAACAGTTTCAACAGAGATCTAAGCAACAATTAACAAACTCTATAACCAAAAAAATATACTCAGCTCTATATATTTGCAGATCAGTCTCTCAGAACAGTGGAACAACAGTTTCAACTGAGATCTAAGCAACAATTAACAAACTCTATAACCAAAAAAATATACTCAGCTCTGTATATTTGCAGATAGTCTGGAAGGCAGTCTCTCAGAACACAGGTTCCAGCAATTAAATGTAGGCTGTTACTAACAGGTCAAATTAAGTGATCCTTGAGTTAGATAACACACAAGCTGTAAAAACCAGTTATACCAACTGAAGACATGGTAGAAAATGGGAGGGGGAACAGTTTCAACAGAGATCTAAACTACAACTAACAGTACAAACTCTCAAACCAAAAAAAAAAAAAATACCCAGCTCTGTATATTTGCAGATCAGTCTCAGAACAGTGAGACAACATTTTCAACAGAGATCTAAGCAACAATTAACAAACTGTACAACCCAAAAAAATATACTCAGCTCTGTATATTTGCAGATAGTCTTGAAGGCAGTCTCTCAGAAAACAGGTTCCAGCAATTAAATGCAGGCTGTTTCTAACAGGTCAAATTAAGTGATCCTTGAGTTAGATAAAACACAAGCTGTAAAAACCAGTTATACCAACTGAAGACATGGCAGAAAATGGGGTGGGGAAAACAGGTTCAACAGGGATCTAAGCAACAACTAACTGTGTGTGTGTTTTTCGGCTTTTTCCCGGTTAGGGGTCGCCACAGCGGAACTCCGGTCCGCTAATGATTGGTAGTTGATTTTTACGTGTCGAGTTACCAGCCTTGACGCACAACCTTCCATGAAGGTACGCCCATTCACACATGTCTCCACGCAGAAGACACTCTAGCTGAGAATCGAACCGGACAGCATCTTACTGTGAGGCGACAATGCTACCGCAGCATCACCAGCAACAACTAACTGTACAAACTCTAAAACCGAAACAATATACTCAGCTCTGTATATTTGCAGATCAGTTTCTCAGAACAGTGAGACAACAGTTTCAACAGAGATCTAAGCAACAATTAACAAACTCTATAACCAAAAAATATACTCAGCTCTGTATATTTGCAGATAGTCTGGAAGGTAGTCTCTCAGAACACAGGTTCCAGCAATTAAATGCAGGCTGTTACTAACAGGTCAAATTAAGTGATCATTGAGTTAGATAACACACAAGCTGCAAACACCAGTTATACCAACTGAAGACATGGCAGAACATGGGGGTGTGGGTGGGGAAAACAGTTTCAACAGAGATCTAAGCAACAACTAACAGTACAAACTCTAAAACCAAAAAATATACTCAGCTCTGTATATTTGCAGATTAGTCTCTCAGAACAGTGAAACAACAGTTTCAACAGAGATCTAATCAACAATTAACAAACTCTATGACCAATAAAAATATACTCAGCTCTGTATATTTGCAGATAGTCTGGAAGGCAGTCTCTCAGAACACAGGTTCCAGCAATTAAATGCAGGTTGTTATTCTGTAGCATATCGCCTACTCTGAGGAGATCTCTGCCTAAGATATAAAGCTATGTTAAACCCAGAGCTGTTGGACATGCTACACCTAAAGAAATCCCAATCCCTCCGAGCTACACACTCTAGGGACCTAAACCTTGTCACCACAATAAACAGGACATGCTGGAGGGATAGATTCCTGTCCCAGAGTCTTCCTGTACTCTGGAACAAGCTGCCTATCTATGTCAAGCAAAGTTCCTCATTAGCACTCTTCAAGAAAAGTCTTGATGAGTGGATGGGAAATAGGAAATACACCCCAGTGATCACTTCTGTGGCTCTGCTCAACAGTGGCACAGGAAATTAACTTTTCTTGGGTGGCATAAGCCAGGGAACCTTGTTGGCTAGGCTTACTTTGGCCCTTGGGCCGATAGCCTTGTACCTACCTATGAACCTCTGAACCTAAGAATTACTTTTTTAGTCCTACAGTCTCAGGGCAGTTGCCATTTATTTTATTTATTTATTTTACATGACAACTGGTCAAAAAGGGGCATGGGGTAACCTTAACTGGAAATGACTGCCTGTGTGCTTTCTGAATGGGCACCAGCAAGACTCCCTTTCTCTAGTGTTAGTCTTTGTGCGACTTTTGGTGCATATAAGTTCAGGAGTTTATGTGGTGTGTGTGTGTGTGTGTGTGTGTGTGTGTGTGTGTGTGTGTGTGGGGTCTCGATTGTTTCATCAGTTGATTTTCTGATTGTTGTGTTTTGCGAGTTACAGGTCTTAATGCAAACTAATTTATCTCATCTCCATTCATTTTACAGCATAGAGGCAGGGCAGACCTTAGTAATTGCAGGGCCCATTTGGACCATATTTGGTGGGACCCCTCATCTACTACCGCATGTCTCACTCCACTTGGGCTTTTTGAATTTAAGACTATTTCAGATTAAGTATCAGAAATGTAAGCTATTACTGTGTATTAAAATATAACAATATATGTATTTATTAGCTTGCGTTTTGTCATAATACGTGTTAAACCAGAAGTAAACTTCAGGATTTTGGATCCCCCAGTCAAACATGTTGTGTTGTGCCTCTCAGGGTTTGCTTAACTCACACAGGCACACCATAAGGGGCCTGTTTGATGGGGCTTAGAGGTCGTCTGTCAATGTGGTGTGTCACCAGATGGGCACACCCTGGCTTACCAGTAAACATGGACAGATTCTGTAGTACTGCCTGGATCTCCTGTACCTGGGTAGGAAACAGATGTGCACCTCCTCTTTTCCTCTCACACTTTTTAATATTACTGTATTTTATGTTTTGTTTGTGTGTATCTCTCTCTCCTTTCCTGTTTTCCCCTCATTTGACTCATGCCTTATTCCCCTTTACATCCCATGTCTAACAATTGTACATACTGCAAATATTGTTTGTATATTATTTTCTCCATTGGGATGTTATACTATATGATATTATGACTGTGTGCAGATACTTTTCTAACCTATTTTACTTATTCTGAAATTTATATCAAGTTTACTTATGAGTGTGTTGATTTATATTACATACTATCCTATTATACTTTTCTGCATACCAGCTCTTATTGTTTCCTTGGTTGTTTTTTTACCTTGTTACTGTTTGAATACAGTCATCAAAGTGAATCATTTTTCAGTTCTCCTCTGCCTCCCACCATTCAGTACATAAACGTCATGTTTCAATTCACAGTCACCACATATACCTTCTGTTTCAATTCACAGCACAAACACCTCCTGTTTCACTTCACAGTCAGTACATACACCTCATAGTTCAATTCACAGTCAGTACATACACCTCATGTTTCACTTCACAGTCAGTAAACACACACACCTCATGTTTCACTTCACAGTGATTATTTTGTTCCTATCTCTGACTGTGCCAAGCATTTCTCTGCAACACTTTTGAATTGGTAACATTCTGTCACAAGCCTTGGTGATCAGAAGTTTCCTCACATTGCAGTATCTGAGTTTTTTATGCTTAATATTGTTTCTTTTTATGCTGTCTGAGACTGACTATTCCACAGTTATTTCTTGTAATTTTATTCATTAACCCCTTACCAGAAAGAGAAGCAAAAGAAAACATTATCTTTCTATCAGTCTGCAAAATAAGCATGGTGTTATCTTCTGATCCAGTAACTGGAGTAGTGCACACATTCAGCAATAACAAGTGACTACTATGGGAGAGTGAGTAGCTAATACTGTGAACCATACAAGAGGCATGAGGCTGTAGTTACTAATAATAATGAACTTGTAAGTACTATGGGAGTAACACAAGTAGAAAAATGCCTTGCACTTTGCTGTGGTGTCCCTGGGTTATGTAAGGCATAATAACCCTGTCATATCCGAGTGCAGGGTCCATGAAGGGAGTGGGGCCCTATTGGGACAAATTGGTCCAATTAGCCTAAGACTGGCCCTGCATAGGGATATTGCCACTGAATTTATGTTTGCTATGGAATCTATATTTCTATATTTTATATGAGGTTTGGTTTAAGAATTTTCCTTTTCTATTTCCTATTCAAATGAAATATTCCAGTTCATAGGTTCATAGGCTCATAGGTAGGTACTAGGCTATCTGCCCAAGGGAATTTATAAGCCTAGCCAGAGTGTGTCGGTTTTCGCCGCCCCATTGATTAATTAACTGATCCTCTATCAAGCAGAACCAATGAAGTGATCCCAGGGATGTATTTTCTGTTACCCATTCACTCGTCAAGGTTTCTCTTGAAGAGTGTTAGTGAGGGGCTCTGCGTAATGTAGTTTGGAATTTTGTTCCAAAGCATGGGGAGTCTCTGTGACAGGAATCTATCCCTCCAGCATGTTCTATTTATTGTTGTGGCGAGGTTTAGCTCACTAGAGTGAGTGGCTCGCAATGACTTGGATTTCTTTAGGTGGAGCATGTCCATCAATTCTGAGTTGGACATGGCTTTGTAAGTCAGGCAGAGATCACCTCTGAGTAAGTCAGAGTTTTTTCAGTCGGGCTGCATAGGACATATGTTTGAGGCCAGTAATCCTCTTGGTGAGGTACTTTTGTGGTCTCTCCAGCTGTTGGAAGTGTCTTGTGAGGTACATCCCAAATGGGGCATTGTACTCTATGATGGGTCTAATGAGTGACGAGTAGAGGGGCACTATAACGTCTTTATTTCTAGATGTAAACTCTTTAGTAATTAGATGGGCCACATAGAAGGATTTCCTAACTACTTTGGCAATATTATTGTCAAAGGAGAGATTACTATCTACCTGGGTCCCCGGATCTCTTATTACCTCTTCTGTATTAAGGGGGCTGCCATCTATGTGGTAATTCATGGGTGTTTTGTTTTTCCCAAATGGGATGACTATGGGTTAATTTATATCAAGGCACAGCTTGTCCAGGTACTGTGACAGAGGCAGAGCTGTAATCTGCATTTGGCCACCTATTACATATTTATACTTTTTCCATTCCCTACCCCACTCTCTGCTTCTTAGATGTGCATTTATTTATTTACATTTGTTAACTGTGTAAATGGGATGGTTCAAGGCCATAACTCAGGCTAATGGCTTTTATAACAAGCCTGTAATTAGCTGCACAAGTAGCTATAGGGTGCCATAAAAATAACAATATGGTAAATTCTGTTATTAAAAGCACTGATAAACAATGCAGAGCTACTACTGGTGCATACACTCTTCATTAGGCACGCTTAAGATTTTCATCTTAGAAATAATATTATAAGAATATTCCCACATTTACATTATTCATTCAATACTCATAATATTTAAAAGCTGGGGTTCATAAATATGTAAATTGGATTTACTGGAAAAGCTCATGCAGACTCTGCCATAGACTATTGCAAGGGAAAGGTTAGTTTATTTTTGCTTTCTTGTAATTTGTATTGCTTCATTGCCTTCTTGTATTCTGTATATTGTGGTGTGTTTTCTTTACACTGTGTTTTACTTGTATTCTGCTTTCAGTTGTATATTTAAACTAGGAAAGAGACCACAGCTGTGTCTGTTGTAAGTCATGCAGATACTACATTTTCTCCAACCATCCCACCCCAGTGCTGTTATGTTTTAAACCTAACCCTCTGTCTAGCTGCCCACCCCTTATGTTAATTTGACCACATATTTTGTTCTCTCTTCTCTCTTCTCTTTCATTGGTTATCGTGAGTAAGCACACATTTATCATTTTGTGAAATCACTCCATTTCAGCAATTTAAATTTATTTGTCATTCCCACTGTATTCCATATAGCCAAGACTAAATCCCCACCACTTCCAATCTACCTTGCTCTTTTAAAATTAATGGCTTTCCCTTTAGATTGCTAAAGCTTGAGTTACCCCTCTTTCATATCTAACTGCTTACTACACACTGCATCTCTTCTGATATTAACCCATTTTTCCATCTTACCTTTAAAATCTGCAACATCTAGTCCAAGACCACCAATTACTGGAGAGCCCACATTCTGCCTCTCAGTAGTCATCTTGAGATTGGTGCTTCTGTTTTGCTCCTGGTGAGAGATGGAGCATAGGAACATTATTTCTTGGCAACTGCTGATCACCAGAAAGCCTGCTAAGTGCTTCATAGGTGTCAGCTTTGAATTTGTGCTTTTATTTTGATCCTGGTGAGAGAAGAAGCAGAGGGCATTTATTCCTGATTGTCTTTGATTGGGTAGTGAGTGTCTGTGTGGGAGTTTTCTTATTGGTCTGGTTGCTATTTAATGCATCTGCCAGGAAAAGGCTACAACAAACCTACAGAGCCCTGAATCATCTGGAACAAGGCTATTGATCACCAAAGATCCTCTAGTCTGCTTCTCATTTTGGGATTGGTGCTACTGTTTGCTTCTGGTGAGAGAAGAAGCAAAGAGGCATTTTATCCTAGGAACGTGAAGCTGTGGTGAGACCAGCACTAGTAGTAGCCAGGCAGTAGGCAGTCAGGTGAATCTCCTCTTTTCATCATTCTTGACAAGCTATTTTTTTTTCTTTTCAGTAAGTACCGCTTGATTAGCTGCTATCTAACCTAACTTCAGAATATCTCCTTAAATACTTAATTCATAAATCATCAGGGTCTACTTATAAGTTTCTCCTCAAGTGTTTGGTAGTGTCCTGTATAGATGCAGGCACTTTGAGTTGACATTTTTCCTGTAAAAGCACCCTGGAAATTACACCAATACCTAGTTGTGCACAGGACAACTAGTTTGCAGTAACAAGGACTGCCCCCAGAGTTGTGAACCAGATACTCCTGAATTGTTTTATATACTCACCACAACCATCTAATAAATAAAAAAGGATCTGTTTCCATTGATATGAACTTTCCCACTATCTCCATTACCAGCTTGGTGGATATGGACATCTTGAGGCAATGCAGACATTTTTTCATGTTTACAGACAACCAGGTAATTCTCAAACAAACTGATAAGGTATATGAGAGCTGTATTTACACAATATCACTGGAGGCAAAGTTCTCATATAAAAGCACTCCTAATGTCAGTCAGGTTGTTAATAGTACACACACTGCACCCATCACACACTATTCAAAGCAGACATATAAGACCCATATATGCTGAGGCACTTAAACTGTAACCTTCCTAAACCCCAAAGACCTCCATACATATAACAAATACCCTCAGCAGCCCCAAATGTACTCTTATAAAATGATACCCACATTAACACATACAACCACATCTCATAGAGCCTCTACTTCTAAGCCCATAAGGCAAGCCACCACACAAGCCAACATTCTGGTCACTGGAGACACACAGTGAGATACATTGATGTTCCTCTCACCAAGCTGAGTAAGGAGAAAGTCACGGTTAGTTGTATATCGGGGCCAGGATCCATGACATTATGCATGCACTCAAGGCATTGGACCACAAGTACAAATAAGACTCAGTCATGTGGGTTTAAATGACCTGAGACATACCTCCCTCGACTATATGAAGATAGACATCATGGAGCTTTCGAAATATGTGTCCCAGGCTGGTATGAGCCTAGCACTGAACAGCATTTTACTTTTTTCAAGGATGATGCCACAATATGAACAGAAGATAACTGACCTTAATAATTAACATAGTTCTGGTGTCATTCTAAGGGGTGCAATATTTGTCAGCATGGAAGGAGATGGTGAACAGACCATGCTGCTTTTCCAGGGATGGTCTGCACTTCTCCCCCTAGGCTTTTGAATATTAACTAAAACATTGTCCTCCCCCACAGTGCCTTGTTTAGGAAATGCCTGACTGAAGGTATTTCTGACATAGCAAATCAAATCAAAATCAAGAAACTCTAAAAGTGTTACTGCTTAATGCTAGGAGTCTAAATAAGAAACTCCACTATCTATAAGCTCCCTTCATCCTAGAAAATGCTGACATTCTGCAGTCACTTTGAATATAGTTTAAACTCACAGAGAGCACACTGGCAGCACAAGGATATAATGCAGTCCACACAGTTAGGCCAGCTACTATACAGACAGGGACTAAAGGTGGAGGTGTCTCGATTCACATCAAAAATAAATATACCTCAAGGCTGGCCGAACAGGACAATGCACTTGGGCTTCTCCATATTCAAATCAACATAGGCAAAATCCCATATCACTTCCTTGCAAGGTCCCCCTCTATGATCCAGGAAACCCATAACATGTATTTAAGCTTGTTGGAAATACTCACCATCCAACCCAAAACCATATTCATGGATGACTTTAATTACCTCACTATTAACTGGGAATCCTATATGACACCAAATGTAAAGGCACATAGAGTCCTGGATTTTGTAAACACAAACTCCCTGGACCAGACTGTCAGTATGCCAACCAGGGACACAAATGTACTGGATCTGGTCCACACTAATATGTGAGAATGCTGAACACTCTTAGTGGAATGTCTTCTTTGGTAAGATGAGACCACAAAATGGTCTCCATTGAAGTAAAAATAAAACCCAGAACCCCAGTTAACCATGGAATGTTCAGGAGCTACTCTAAGACTAACTTCCTACTCGGTGATAACCTTGGCAACATTTCAAGCCCCCATAAACCCTGAGAAAACTGCTGCCTAAGTGGAACTGTTCTCAGAAACCTTATACAAGCATGTTAATAACTGCATATAGGCAGCTGTGCCCACCAGGAAGAAGTACAGAAGTAACTCAAAAACAAGCCATCCTGGTGGAATCGCAATATCAATCGGCTGTATAACAGTAGGAAGAAAATCATGGCAAACATTAGGAGACATAGCACCCAGCAGGATAAAATCACTCTCACCAAACCAAACAAACAATTTGGAGGACAACTAAAGTCTACCAAAGACATATTCAAAGTAAATATGTCCTCTCAGGGCAAAAATAACCACAAGGCATACTTTAACTATGTCTGCAACCTCAAAGGCAATACACAATTGTGTACAGAGCTCACTGTTAATGGAGCCACTTATACTGAGCCAGAAGATGTAGCAAATCTACTGGGCAACAAAGTCAGCTCTAACTTTACTCCTCTATCCCCCTCAGCCTCCTCTCAGGAAATACCACCAAATATAACTATCTGTACTATCACTATGGAGCAGGTCCTCAATGCTGCCTCTAAGGCCAGAAACACTGCATCAATGGGCCCAGACAATATCCCAGGATGCCTTCTAAATAGCATGAAATGTGAGGTATCAGGCCATTTCAAATTGCTATTTAAATGTAGCCTCCAAATAGATCTTGCCTCATAAATGGAGAACAGCAACAGTCATCCTTCTGCACAAAGGTGGGCCATCCACAGATCCTGGAAACTACAAGCCCATGTGTCACACTAGTTTCATATGCAAAGCCATGGAAAGGATTATCATGGAAATGATCAATAATGACATAAAAAACCTAAAAACACTGGACCCAACCCAGTTTGGTTTCATCAATGGCAAGTCATGTCTACTCAGCCTGGTGGAAGTCTTTGAGAAGGTCACCAAAGCAATAGATGAGGCAAAATGGTTCACACTGAATACCTTGACATGGTAAAGGAATTTGATACAATACCCCACTTGGGCATTGTTGACAAACTCAAGAGGATAGGTATAAATCCTTATGCCACCCAGTGGATAGCCAGTTGGCTCACAGACAGGACCCAGGAAGTTAGAATTGGGGACTCCACCTCTACAAAGAGACCAGTCACAAGCAGAGTCCCTTAAGGATTGGTCCTGGGAGTGCTCCCTTTTGGTATTTATTTCTCTGAAGTCAAGGCCAATGTCAAGGGCCTCCAGCTGTCTAAATTTGCAGATGATTGCAAATTAGGAGAAATCATAGAATCACCCACTGACACTAATGTTCTCCAGGAAGGGCTGATGCAGACAAATAACTTGTGTTAGAGCCATGGACTAAAACTAAATGCCAAGAAATGCATAGTAGTATCCTTCAGGAAGTCATCCACCCCTGCAAACTATCATATTGACAATGCACCTCTAAAAGTCGACCCAGTAGTCAAGGACTTGGGGAAACACATAGACAGTAATATAGCCTTTGTCTACAGCAATGAGGAAATCATTCATTGTTGTACAACTTATAAACAACGGTATGGCATCTAGGTCCAAGGAAGTCATTGTTCCATCATATTCAGCATTCATCAGACCTATCATTGAGAACAATGACCTCTTTGGTATGTACCTAACCAGGCATATCCAACAATCGGAACATCCACAGAGGTTCCTCACTAAAGAAAATAGGGTGTAAGCAACATGTCCTATGCAGACCACCTCAAGGCTCTATCCCTTTATTCTGTCTCCTACAGGCTGTTGAAGAAGATCTATGCCTGGTATACAAGGCATTGTCAGACCCCAACCTGATGGATCGCCTGCATATCCACAAAACCAACAGCACCAGAATTGCACATTCCAAAGACTTAAACCTTGCCTGTGATATAAATAGGACCTGTCAGAGAGACAGATATGTGTCCCAGAGACTGCCCTCTCTCTGGAACAGGCTCCCCATCCATGTGAAGTAGACTTGCTCCCTAACCCAATTCAAGTGCAACTTGAAACAGTTGTATGGAGAACAGGAAATTCATCCCTGGTTTTGGCAGCTATGTCACTAATGGACACAGGCAGCTTGTAAATGATTCATCTCCTAGGCCCATGCTTGTAAATGTTTCATATCCCAAGCCCCTGTTTACACTTATAAAGGGTACTAGAACAGTCAGAGATTTGAGATGCATGGCTAGGCTGAAAATGGCCCTTGTTGTTGTTAGCCTAGTAAACACCTATGAATCTATGTGTTACAGACCTGCTCAAGCATTGTGTATGAAGGTGCAGTTGCACTTTGTGAGAACTACTCATTAAACAAATATCCAGGTGACTGTACTTCAGAGCACTCAGTCCTGCTCAGTTATAGTAAGAAATCAGGGTTGAAAGAATAGAGTGACTGTTGCTAGTTACATGAGTCTCACAGTACACAGCAGAACAATAACATCATGCAAAATGTATCCATGGACTGGTTTGTCACTAAAGTGCCATGCCAATACAAAGTTAACTCATGTTCAATACAAGTGACTGCATTGGCATTGGGAACTTCATGCCAGTAAATGCTACAAAATATAACATTTGGTGAAATGCGGTTTATGCTACAGCCCACCATCATCAACCTCCTTTTTCCAATTTTCTACATAGGGTAGAGGTGCCATTCCAACTATTGCCATCTGTCCTGATTCAATGCCAGTCTCCAACATTATTCAGCACTCATGCCTGACTGTTGCAGATCTTCTCTTATACAATCCATCCACCTATCTGCTGGATTCACTCATTTCCTCACCTTCTTCCTGTCTGTCCCAAATCTTCTTCATCAGATTATCTTCTGCTTTTCTGCATATGTGCACAAAGCAGTGTAATCTGTCGACAAGCTCTGCAATTGGAGCAACTTTGACTTCTACTCTGATGCCCTCATCATAGCTCTCAACCTCTTAGAGCAAGAAATCTGGACAAAGCAATAACTAAAAGTGGGACAAAGGCCCAAAAATAGGGACAATTTTTAAACGTCGCTCTTACAAACTTAGAAAGTTGATAGAATAACAGGTTTTGCATTAGCATGAATTTTCTGAAAAGTATGAAGTCTGAAACCCAAATGTCTGTCATTATTTTCTAACTTCAGTCTTTAATGATTTTCCACTAATTTGCCAGAAAAACAGACTTTTATGAAAAATGGGCCAAACAATGAGGCAAAAATATGGACATTCTGTGAAAATCTATACAGTTGAGAGGTATGGGACTCCATATTTATTTGTCTTTTCCACAATATGCATCCAACTGCCCATCTCAGGAACTTCATCTACAGCACCTCTAGCTTTCTCTACTGCTGTTCTCTTACTGTCCAGGATTTTGTACCATACTGTAGAACTGGTCACACCATTGTTTTGTACACCTTACTTTTCAGCTTCTTTGGCAATCTTCTGTCATTCACTACCCCGGCACCCTATGCCAGTTGGCTACAGCCCTTTTGATTTTTACCTTTGACCTCCTCATTCAGACTTCCCCTCTCCTCAGTCACTCAGCCGAGGTACTTGAAGCTGTTAACTTGTTCTACTGTTATCCCGCCTATCTCAATTCTCAGGTTCTTTTGATTTTCTCCATTTGTTGTCATGACAACTGTCTTATCTGTACTCAGTTTCATCCAATGTGCCTTCAGTTTTGCATTCCATTTCCTTATCCTTTGCTGAAGTTCTTGCTCAGTCTGGCTATAATACCACATCATCTGCATAAGGCCACTTTGTTACTCTGTCCCCTCTGATCTGTTTGCTAATTTAGTTTGTCACAAATATGAGTAATAGTGGGCTCAGAGCTGAACCCTGACGCACACCCACTCCCAGTAAGAAGCCCTCTGTGAGATGAATAATAGTGGGCTCAGAGCTGAACCCTGAAGCACACCCACTCCCAGTAAGAAGCCCTCTGTGAGATGAAACACTGTTCATACTTGCATCATTGGGTCCTTGTACATAGCCTGTGCTAATTCTACCAATGTTTCGAGGACTTCAAACCACCACAGGACTGCCCATATCAGCTTTCTTGGGACCTTGGCATATGCTTTTTCTAACATGAGGAATGCACAGTTGGGCTCTTCCCTCATCTCTAGCTTCATCTCAGCTAATTGTCTCACTGCAAATTTCAGGTCAGTTGTGCTGCTTCCTGATCTGAATCCAAACTGCTTATCTCCCATCTTACTTTCTACTACTCTGCGTATTCATTTATCAATCACCGTTTCCGGAACCTTCATGCAGTGTGACAGGAGTTTGATACCTCTGTGCTGCTCATTTTTGTGAATGTCCTCTTTGTTCTTGCACATTGACACTTGTATGCTAATACTCCAGTCATCGGGGATATGCCTTTCTCTAAACACTGCTGTTAGTATCCTCAGGACCCATTTCTCCCTTATCTCACCAGCATCTTCAGCATTTCTGTTGTGACCTTACTGAAGCCTGCTGCTTTTTCTGATGTAATTTTCCTCAGTGCTGTTCTTAGTTCTTCAAGGGTGGGATCCTCCTCTTCTTTCATTGTAGGCTGTATCTGGGGCAGTACAGCTTGTGTGGCATTTTCTTCATTCAGTGGCTGCTGGAAGTACTTCTTCCATCTACCTTTGATGTTCTGTGGACTGGTGAGCAGGTTATTGCTGGCATCCCTGTGAACGGTGTCTGATTATCTTTCTGTCTTTGCCTTGCAACCTGATAAGAGTTTCTTTGTGCTAGCTACTGAGTCCCTTTCCAAAAACAGGTAAAGTGCCTCTGATGCCTTGTTCTTTGCTATTGCAACTCCTTTCTTAGCCTCTTTGTTAGCCAACCAGTTTTCCTTCTTAACCTGATCCATCTTTTCTATCTCCTACTTTTTCCTGAACTCTTTTCTTTTGATGACTTCCTGGGCTTCTGCATTTGATCACCAGCTTTCCTTATGAGTCTGTCACTAATTCTGATGACATTCCTTACTGTCTTCTGATGCTTCTCCCTTACTACAATTCCCATACCATTTCTAGTCTGTCCTCCTCCTGAGTAGTAGACTCTGGATCCCAAGCCAAGCGGTATCGCTGCACTGCCCTTTCATCATTTCTTCTGGATACACAGGATGTCCAGCATCCTCCTTATCATCATGTCTTCCACTTCCAAGCTATGTCCTGTCAGTGAGCCTACACAATGAGTGTAGCAATTCTTAGTTCATGTCTGTCAGGTTGATTGGTTTTACTTCCAGTTTTTGCTCAACAGATCTATCCCAGGTATTCCCAACTGGGCAACTGACCATTGGTCAGCTGGCCAGTAGTTTATTGACCTAGGGCTGCCTAGCTTTATGGTGGACACACACTTGTCAATAGGGGCACATACACCTGTCCCACCTTTAGCATGTGTTCCTGGCATATGCCAAGTAGGCTGTGTTTTCAACCACCTAATCACCGGCAAATACCCATGCTGGTTTGGCAACATAAGTCAACATGACCTAGTCACTTAGAGCCATATTTATACACAGTTGAATGGCTAGCCCTGACACTGTGCTCCGTCTGTGATCTGTGTTTTCCTATATTGAAAATAATGTGCATGCACAGTCAATGCCCAAAGCAGTTTATCTGTACAATGCCCCTCCCCCAAGGCACCATCTAGAGTCTGTACTGCTGCCCACAACTCTATTCTTGGGTGAATTTGAGGTTAAAACACCTAGCATGTTTTTTGGAGGTGGCAGGAACCCCACACAGACACAGAGAGAACATCCAAAATGCATACATGCATTGTCTGGAGATCAGGATTGGACCTTGTACCTTGTGCATGGGAGGCAAAGACCTTGACTATTATGAATATGGCCAAAGTGTTGGCTAAAGTCACATGACCGCTATTATCATTGTTACAGTGGGAAGAACAGGAGTGTGTAGAACAGTATGTGGGGAGATCAAGCAGAAGGAAACACATTAAGGAACCAAATAGTATAGTGATAGGAAAGGTGGACTAGATATATTTATTTATTTATTTGGTGATAGATTTACTTGATAAGGAAAGGATATGGATTATGGTATGCAAAGGAAGACTGAGTATGGAGTGAAGTTATAGGATAATGTGCAGGGGCAAGGAAAGAACTACAAAACAATACAGAAAGAAGGGGTAGTTTTGCACACGCACAAAGACAGATAAACTCTGGCTACAGACATTTAGAGGTTGGGCAAATATTGATGGGAAAACCATGGACAAGCTCTAGGTTACAACATAAAAGAAAGGGCCACACCATTCAGGGGATAGTATGCGCTGCTGGTCACAAAGTATATGTCATGATGGCACAGAGGGCTACCGATGCAAACCAGCGATAACCATCAATAACTGATGATCCCCTTGTAGGCACTGCCAAATAGTGTTTGACCTTCTGCTGGCCTGGAGGTCAAGATCTGATTTCAGTCTGGCCAAGACACTGACCAACATGATGCTAAACTGCATATTTCACTGGAGTTACAGCCATCTGCTGCAGCTGTGGTTAGCCAATGGGCTGAGAGACATGGGTGTCCACCTGAAAGGGATCTTCTCCCTCTTCAGTGAGTTATCTTGCTTCTTATCATCACTCTGTCCTTAAGCCACAAAAGAGGAGTATGGTGATCAAGCTGCGTGGGCCTGTTAAGATTCCTCATCATAAAAAAAAAAAAAAAAAAATACGCTGGGTTACAAGTCTGGATGTACTAAATAAATAAAACAATAAAACGGAGCAATCTAGAGCCACAAGATATACTAAAACTTAGAATTTAAAAGCAAATAAAAACTTTCGCATATATAATGCTTCTTCAGGCAAAACAGTTTATGAAATAAAACTCACACGTAGTAAAACACATTTAAATAATTAAATTAATTACACAATTAAACAAATACAAAACTCTAAAGGGACAGTTATCTTACTCAGTTATGCAATTCTTTCAGCACAGGTTTGATACTAAAAGCTTCATTTAATCCTGGATGGTACTGTGCCTTAAAATGCATAATCCATTTACTTTCCTTTTTTCCATTAGATTCTTTATATCCTCTCCTCTAATATATTCTGACACTACATATAAAATCATGAATTCAAAGGAATGTGTGCTGTCCGTATTACTTATATAAAGCATTGTTTTCCACAAGTCTTTTGATTTCAGATATATGGCCACATATTCTTTCTTTTGGTTTTTGATTGGTCTTACCTATATAATAATCATCACGTTTACAACACTTTGCCATGTATACCAGATTTTTGGTCTCACAAGTAGTACCATACACTCGTAAGGTAAAAACACTTCCATTAAATGGATGCATAATACTTCTTTTAATGTATATATATATATAACAATATATATATATATATATATATATATATATATATATATATATATATATATAAATATATATATATATATATATATATAAATATATATATATTTGTCAAAGGTGCAGTTATTACATTTATAAGTGCCTATCCTGCTAGCTCTGTTATTATTTATTATTGTAGTTTGTTCCTTATAACAAAGCTTATTCTCAGTTTTGTAGATTTTTTTATAAGTAAATGTTGGACCTTCCTTACAAATATCTTTCATCTCAGGTACTTGTGATAGAATTAACCAGTGTTTTTTAATAATATTCCTAATGTTTGGAGTATTTTGATCATATGTTAAGATGCATCTACAGTTTTTTTTATCATTTCTTTGTTTGTATCTTCCTTCACATATTCTGTCAGCTGCACGTATATCAGAAGCATATACATCAGAAAATATAGGTTTCAGAGTTGTCTGCCTATTTCTTAAAACTTCATCCTTTATGTTTTCCAGTGTATTCAAGTTATAGCTTCTTGTGTTAAAATCTGAAACCATCTATTCAGTCTGAATGACCATATTACTATCTTGTGTATTAAGTCTAGACAGACATGCCATTTGGTTCTTAACTATATTTTCAAATATAAATGGAGGATGCATACTATTCCTTAATACATAAGTACACCTCTTGACTTCCTTTTTAGAGTGTAGTTTCTATTTGCCCCTTAGTATTTTTGATTATAGTTATATCCAGAAAGTCAATTTGTTTATAGTGCACTTTTTTCTTAAATCTCAAGAACTCTGTAGTTGTATGTATATAGGAAATAAAATAATCTAACATAAGTAGTGGACCATTGCAAATCAGGAATAAATTATCCACACATCTTTTGTAGAAAATTGCATTCTTAAAGTACACATTGGCAGATTCTGACAAGACATAAATATTCTCCCATGAGTTAATCACAATATTGGCATAAGAATTCCAAAGGCATGCATTTGAATATTTCTTCCTGGGCTTCCACTGAAAATAGGGTCTGTCCCAGTTGGACTTTTCTGGTAAACAAATGTTAAATAAAATATAAATAAATTAGAATTGGGTACCTTTCATTTGTTTGAAGAATTTATTTTAGAACATAAAAACATTATTAGTTAGTATATTTTCTATCAGTACTCATCAAATCCACATTTAAATTACATAAAGATGGTTGACTGTATGTATATATATATATATATATATATATATATATATATATATATATATATATTGTTTAACTAGACAAATTCCTTCACTATTTGAAAAGGACATGAATAAGGAATCAACATCCAGAGTAACTAAATAGCAAGTGATGATGTTATTAGTTTTAGAGCATTCAAAAAGTTGTCATAAAAAGTCAGTACTGTGCTTAATTAAACTTATAGAAGTGTCCAGAACAGATTTTAATTGACCTTCTAAATATTTTGAAATGGATTCAGTAACCCATCCCCTAGCCAACACAATAGGACATAGGGTTGGGTTATACAAAGATTTGCGTATTTAGGTATTCCGTAGATTATGGGAATTATAACAGTGGTAGTGTATAGATATTCAAACATTTCATTAGAAATTTCACCACTCGGAAATAAACAAAGAACATCTGAACTCACTGTATTAATAATACAAGTGATCATATATTTTGTAATTTGAAAGTAATTAGGTGTACATAACATTTCAAGCATGGTATTTGTATAGTAAGGAGTATCCAAACCACCTCCAGCAGCTTTTATAACTATCTAATCATTTATGTGTAAACAGACTATAGCCTCATGTTCTTTTTTACTCAAATTGCAGAATGTTTTTCTATTTTCTGAACTGTATAAATAATATATATCTTTTTCTATAACTTTTTCAAAGGCTGAAACAACACTGTTCCTAACAAGAATAAAAGTACTGCTTCTACAATAAGCATAAGATAAATTGTTATTCTAAGAACCAAAGACAATTTTTAAATTGAGCTTTCTGATGAATAACATAAGTTCGGTCAACACCTGCACAATATTAGTGGTAAGTTACCCCTTTGTTAAGAAACTTTTATTCAAGCTCAGTTAATATACACTTAGACAAATAGGTCATTCAGATGAAAAAGTTCATTCTAGTGCTTTGCTTGGCTCCTGGTAAGTGGTTGTGTATTCTGCTTGTTGTTCTTCATCCGTCCTTGGTAACTGTGACCCCATGTTCACATGGATGGTAAGGGACGAGGTTCCTGTTGAAGTAAAAGAAAACCCAGGGGATCCAACACAGAAATGATATTTGAATTGACAACAGTTTCTGTATATGGTTGAGAATGAACACTTGCAGCAGGTGGCAAATTCTGAGGTACTGGAGTGACAAGGGTGTCAGCCAAGGGAGTAGGTATCACCGATGTTTCAGATAACCCAGATTCTGTAGTGATCTTCCCAACTGATTGCATACATACCACTTCCTTCTTATTATCTAGGTTCAGATTGGGCCATGAAAACACATGACCCATTTTAAAATCATTCATATCTCTTTTGATTTTATGTTTTTTTAACCTCAATAAGTTTTTGTTCAAAGTTAGATATCTTGGCTAACAATTCTCTAAATAAATAACATGTTACACTCAACTGTACTAATCAAATCACTGTACAGCTCCATTACCTCCACCTTTAGAACCATTTCAATGGGTTGAAAGAATGTATTCATTAGCCTCATGTATTGCAAGGAGCAGTTCAGATTAATGGATTGCCATTGCTTTAATAAGTCAGGATAGTTATCCCTATATGTGGGCATTTTTAAAATACGCAGCCCACATAGAACTGTCTTAGTTTATACATAGGCACTGAAACTAAGATGCTGCCATTGAAGTCTCTTCAGTTGCTGCATTTTAGATTCAAAATTTTGCAGTTTAACTCTACATTCCTGCAATGATGTATCGATATTCAGCTCAGATGCATCATCTTCAGTAGTAATAACTAAATCCTTTAGCAGCAGATTTTTTTGGAATTTCAGTCAAATCTTGAATGCGTTTAATTGGCCGTTGCTTTATATTACTAGTGGTGGGTAAATTGTATAGGACACTCATGTTAATCCGCGTAAAGAAAAAGAAAATAAAAAAACAAGCAATATGTTGGGTTACAAGTCTGGATACACTAAATAAATAAAACAGTGAAACAAACCAATCTAGAGCTATGAGATGTACTAAAACTTAGAATTTTACCACAAGTAAAAACTTTTGCATATACAATGCTTCTTCATCATAATTAGGTGGACCTATAGAGGGCAAATATAATGGGAGATGTGTCACAAATGTGATGTCATTAAAACATTGTGCTCTGGATCCTGCACAGGTAGCATAGAGGGATAAAGCCATGAGTATGACCCAGGCAACTGAGTTTGAAGAGTATCTCAGGTGCTGGATGGTGCAAGCAGAGAGACTGGTATATCAGTACAGGGGGGGGGTTGCACAATTGGGACACATTCATGTAGATGGTTTCTCTGCAGGAGACCTGGAGAACAACCAAGAAGTTGTTGCCTGTCTGTGAACAGTGTATCCCACATTTTTATCTTGTTATTGTTTTATTATTAAATAGTCATTTTATTGCCTATATCCTTACATTTTATTTGTATTTTAGCAATTCACTGGAGTTAACCTGGTTGTGTTGGCTGCTTTGGTTTTTTATATTGTTTGGCTGTCTCTACAATACAGTGCTTTGGTGGAAGGCTTCCTTTTTTTGTATTTATTATTGTCAGTCAGTTGGAAGCATGACTACACATGGCCGAGGGTCTGCAAAGTGAAGTAATGGAGCTGGATTATTGTGTGCACTCCACACGGATCAATAAGGAAGTAAATGAATCAGGCTCTCTAGGAATTATTGTTTTGGGTATCCTGCCATATATTCAATGGCAGAAAAAGGAATTCAACAAGTATTTGCTTTATACGGTGGTGAATCCCATACTAGAACCTGAACAATGACAGTATACAAGACATTGAAGGTGAGGTGAATTTAAATACATTTTATCATATTGTTAATGAATTTGAGAATCATGGAGGCATGCCTTTACTACAAAATTGTTCTGAGAGGCCTTCGGGTGTTGGTTATGCCCAGACAAAGTCGTGCCCACCAAAAATTAATGAAGAGATGGCAAACAGTGAATCTTGAGACTAGTTTTAGTTACATTAGGCTCTTGATTGAATATTTTGAACTGAAAGAGCATGAGTTGGTTTCCGTTATTGAGTGACGACAGAACGTAGCTCTCCACCTTCTATCTCTGAAATGAGGAACACTAGCCCTCATAATGTGGAAAAAATGGACAAAATGTGGCACATATTCTAATGGCTTACTAACAACTTCAACTAGGAAGGCCATAGGGTGGTTAAAATGTGCTGGTTTTACTTATAAAGAAGCTGTTTTAATGAATTAATACAATTCATTTCTATTTACCATAGATTTGACTTAAAAAATTCCTAACACTGAATGTGTGACAGACCCTTTCAATGTGAAACTTCAAGGAACATGAACTTTTTAAGACCATAAATGAGGTATGTTCCTTGTAATGAGGTACACTTGTGAGGTATGCAACAGAAGGATATTGAGAATAAATATAATTCAGAGTTTTACATGAACAAATTAGATGATGTTTATCTCAAAATCTCTTTATATGATAATAGATTGGAACAGATAAAAACTAAGAAGTTACAGAGATATTTTGTCTGGCAACAGAGGAGAGTGAATGGAGTGATGAAGGGATTGGGACAGGACTCTTCACAGACTAATGAGCAGCATGAACAACAAATTCATTTAGCACTAGAGAAAGAATTAACCTCTCTCAATATACGATCTGCCACAATGACAAAAACGATGAATTCAGGTTGATACAAGTTGTGAAGTTGAGTAGTAGAGGAGGAGATATTGACAACGTCACCTAAATCTGCGGAGATGTCCTGGATTGGGAGGTTACAGGTGTATACATTTCCTGGACTAAATACCAACTATCCCCTTAAACCAGCTTTGAAAGGGAGAAGGTTGAAAAGACATCTTTGCTTCATTTTAGAGTGACGTTTTTTATTAATGGAAGGTGTTGTCCATTTTCCTAATACTGATTGGTTTGTTTCTCTGTATGAGTTCCATATATATTACTGGATGCTTTTTTCATTGAAGTGAATGGATATGAAGAAGGATCAGTAGTGAGATCTGAAAGCACTTATCCCTTTTTATTTTGTTATAGTTTTATCATTAAAGAGTCGTTTTACTGCCTATATCCTTAGATTTTATTTGTATTTTAGTGATTCACTGGAGTTAACCTGGCTGTCTTTTATATTGTTTGGCTGTCTCTACAATACAGTGCTTTGGTGGAAGGCTTCCTATTTTTGTATTTATTTTATATATATATATATATATATATATATATATATATATATATATATACATACATATATATATATATATATATATATATATATATATATATATATATATATATATATATATATATATATATATATATATATATATATATATATATGGGTCTAGGACATTTCTCTGAATGCACATTTCACAGAAAGTCAAATTAGTGTGCACTTTTCACTGAAAACTCAATTCACTGAAACACATTTCACTGAAAGTTATATATGGCCTTTTCCCCACTGTAGTGCAACCCTGGAGTTAGTATATATAGCAAGGGGGTATGGGGGGCACCATTCCCATATATTTTAAATATTTTGAACTATATACACGGATACTTGCAATTCCAATATATTACTCTTTTCCAAACGTAATATATACTTAAAATATGTGGGGGGCGTAGCCCCCCCCCACACCCCTCAATGTGGGGGCACTGCCCTCCACTCCCCTTACTATACATACTAACTCCAGGATCGCACTACAGTGGGGAAAAGGCCATATATAACTTTAAGTGAATTGAGTTTTCAGTGAATTGTGCTTTCTGTGATTTGTGTTCAGTCATTTGAGTTTCAGTGAAATGTACATTCAGTGAAATGTCCTAGACCCATAAATATATATATATATTTAGAAACACACACACACACACACACACACACACACACACACACACACACACACACACACACACACACACACACGCACACACACACACGTGACAACAAAAGGAATTTAATTTGATTAATTTGCTAGGACAGAAACCCAGATGCTGGAGCTGTGATTTTAAAATTCATTTGCTTTGAAATGAAGGCTGTTCATATAATTTCCTTATTAAGTATCTTGGTGCTCTGGTCATACAATAACTACTTGTATACAACAGGAAGATTACATTTTAAATATCTTCTCTGTTTTACAGTTGTGGATCAGATACAGTATAATTAACAGCACATTGTAGTGAACCTCAACAAATATAATAAACTACTTTTTGGTATGCCATTGCATGTTATAGTGATGTTTTATATATTTTTTCTTTTTCTGCATCGTATGCAATTTTGCTCTAACATGTTGAATTTTGGAAACTGTGGCTCATTACTTTAGAAAAAAAATTATTTATGTTAAGTATGTAGATCATTTATCAGTAGCTGCATAGTTTGTGATGGAGCCCTACTGTGTTAGGTGAATACTCATCATGAAGTGAGTTTGTTAATGTTGTAACCATAACATTGTTTATAAATCATAACATCCACTTCATGAAGTAGTCACCCTCATTTTTAATCTTCTGCATGCAGGAAGAGTGTCTAAAATGCTTGCTGTATGTATATTTAATTGTATTTATTAATTTGTTAATGAGGTATTTCAACTGGTTATCATAAATGATTTTCAGCCATAATGAGGACCAGAAAGACAATGCTTAATACAATATTACATAAGTTATATATATATATATATATATATATATATATATATATAAGGAAAATGTGGAGTGGCAAATCAAGGAACATATTTGGAGAGGTGGGAGAAAACCACAGTACCCAGAGAAAACCCACACAGACAGGGGGACAACATGCAAACACCACTTTGGCAGTCACTGGAAAGCAGGCCAAAAACCTCAGATCCTGCAGTTGTGAGGCCAAGATCTTACTCATTAACTGATCGTGTCAAGTCTGCTATACTGCTTTTATCAGCCACAGTTTACAGTTTTGACTACATTTTTGCTGCTGCCATACTCAGTGTTTAAGACTTTTCAATCTGTGCTAAAGTGCTACAACTGGTGTGACCATTTATAATTGTTGTTTCACAGATGCTTGGTATTACACACACTAAGCGTGTTAAAGCAATAAGCTTCCATGATCTGAAAGGCTAAATATTGTTCTGGGCATAATCTCTCTGCACTGCTAGTTAATGCAGTACCAGGACAGGCGGTATTTCTAGTGCAATTTCATCCTATCATCATTAAAATCTGCATGGAGCAATGACCACAGTAATTTCAGATTGCTATAAAGTCTGAAATTAAATTCTAGGATGGTGACAGCTTCAATAAATGTCATGAGGATTTCTGATATAACCTCCTTTGATGTTCTGCCATCTTTACTTTAGTAATTATGCTGAATACTTAGAAGTTTAACGTGTTTCACGTAACTCACACGATAATTAATGAACATTTTCAGGAGACATTGGCAAGTACTGAGCAAACCTAGCCTGTGTGACTTCATTCTCTCTCTATTTTGTTTGACTATTTTACATTTTAAACATTTTATTGTGCTAGACTATTGATTGACCTAAACAAAATCACTTTAAATAGCTTCTTGCTGGTAACTCTTAAGGGTAGTGATGCTGCTACTTAGTGATTTGTTTTAATAACTGTTTTAAAAACAGTTTACTCTACAAAGAGAAGTTTGCTTAGATTTTTTGTACAGTGTAGATAGAACATTATATATATCTGGGTAGTACTCTCTCTTGAAAATGTTCTTAGACCAGTAAGATTTTCCTGGTTACCAAAGGACTCAGCCTTCATACTCTAGGCACAGGAATGAATCACTAATGAGTTGCATCCTGTGGTCAGGGTACAGGGTTTGATTCCTTACACCTTCATTTGCCTACTGTATGACTCCAGTGCTTCCGGGTTGCCTCTGAAAAAGGACAGTTGCATCCAGTGGTCTTACCCGGTCATCACATAAGTAAAATAAAAAGATGAACAGCTGAGCATGCACTCTAATAGTACTTAATACCTGAGACTTCTTGAAGTTAGCATAATATCATAAACCACAGTCAGTTATTACTCATTGAAATTTTAGGTGATCATTAATTATCAGAATCAGCAGCAGTATCAAACACCATACAACTAATGTGAAGTATACTTTGTAGTACATGTATCAATACTCCAAACAGCAATGAGTCCTAATATTTGCGCATGGGTAAAGAATTACCCTTTACGTTCAGTTAGAAGAGTAAGAAAAGGGGAACACTTTAAAGATCAACGGTTAGCCACTCCCCCTACCAGCACTGGAAATTGGAGTTGGTAAGAGAGAAGAATAACAAGGTCCAGTAAGAATATCACAGAGTAAGAGCTGAGTATGGCAGGCCATATTAAGAAAATGACCGCTAATACAACTGTAGCCTGTCTTTTGTTCCTGCTGTAGCATTATAAAGTAGGGGGTCAAACAACAGATGTGCGATGTTCACATGTCAGAAGAAAAATATAATAGTAATAATTAAATCCATAGGACTGAGAGGTCAAGAAAGACAAGGAGAGTGAGCCCTGAGTAGAAAAGGTTAACATCATAAGAGGAAGTTCTATATATGTCTACATGATGACATTTTTTATTCTTAGGAAAATACTTAGCCTCATCTTATGCAGTCTAAGGTTGGCTTTTCCCCTGACCTGCGGAGGTTCTTGATTCTATTAAAATGGATTTGGCATGGAAAAGGCACAGTCACTTTTCTGACAAATGGTTATTGTCAACAAAAGGTAACAGCTTAATTTACAGCTGATACAGGAAAGTATGTCTTGTGGTTCTACCATTTATCTTCTGTGAATTAATCAGTATTCTTGATACTAAAGCCTACAGAGCATGGTACAGAGTAATAAGTCTACTTACTCAACCACTGAAAACCACAGATTATGAGGATTTTAAAAGTGTACAAAGGGCACCTGGATCCAATGATAATTGAATTTTCATCTAATTATTCATAAGTAAAGGAAAACTATCTATATATGTCATGTCTTAGGTGGCACAGTGGTGCAGTGGGTAGTGTCACATCACAGCAAAAGGTTTTCTGGTTTGATTCTTGGCTGGGAAGCCTGCTCTGCAGAGTCTGTGTGTCCTCTCTATGTTCATATGGGTTTTATCTGGATGCTCCAGTTTTCTCCCACATTCCAAAGACATGCAGTAGGTGAATTAGATACTCTAAGTTAACTGAAGGTGTGAGTGCATGTTTGTGCATGGTATGAAAGAACAAAAGTGGCAAGGCTAGACATCTAGTGGTGAAAACACTGATTTTAGCTGATGGTCACTGTTGATGTGACACTCCAACCCTATTCATAGAAATGGGAAAAAGGGGATTATGGATGGATTGATAGATGGTGGGTATGTCATGTCAGATAGTTACAGGCTCATCAGTAGATATCTGCTGTGTGGTTATGATCCTGTCTTGCAGCATTTGAAATATATATTACTGCTTCTGTGGAGATTATGCCACGAATCTATCTTGAAAAGTTATTGGCTAGTAAGAATTTCATGATTACCAAAATGAAATAAAATATAATAGATTCTTAGAGCAGTTCCCTGGTACAATTTGTTACCTGGGGACAGTAAGAATTGCCATTCTCCATAGCAAAGTAATAGGTATAGTAGTTTTATTTTGTTTTTATAGAAGATTGCTTTGTTTGCATTATGCATCAATTACTTAAATGCATCATATAACCAATAAATCTCTTTGCTGATGCAAGGACGTTTCACTTGCTGACTTACTTGTTTTGCTTTTCCAGTGTTAGTTTTTTTTTAAGAGTTTCTGTTTGCATGGAACAAAAATCTTTATATAAGGATTTAGCAGTTTTGCTAGTAAATATTGCTAATGCACAGTGGTCTGATGAAGGCCATGTCACTGACATCACACTGGTGATATTACTGGAAATGGGACACATTCTATACACAAACCCTTGATTAACTGCAGACACAGATCTGACTATTGCTATCAGTGAACTTGAACTTGTTTGTTACTGTGATTAGTTACCTTCTTGTTATGGTTTGGTGTGTGGTAGGTAACCAGCTAGTAGAATCTTTCACCTGGGCTTTGATCATTGTCCCAGCCCCCTGACAGACATCAGTGCAAGTGAATGATGCTCCTCAAACAAATATAGCATTTTATCCCTTTCATTCTGAGGTGACCACTTCATTTTGTTTGTTTGTTTGTTTTACATTTGTTGACCGGGTTAGTCTAACTGGATATATGTCCATGTTCAGTAGAGGCCCGGGGAGAAAAGCTCCAGCATAAACAGTTAAAACATTAACAATTTATAAAAAGGACATGTATATTAAAATTACAGTACAGAGATAGCATTGTTTATATGAATAAATATAATACAAATTATGGATTATAGACAATAAACAAAGGTTTACTAGGGGAAAAGTAAAGAACAATTAATAGATCACAAAAACAGAGCAGGTATAAAGAGAAAAATATTTGGTTTGTATGCTTAGGTTAGTGTGTGGGGATGGGATTTGAGCAGGAGGGGCATGGAATTTCAGTCTGGGTTAGAACAAGGACAGAGCCACTGGGCTTTAAGATGTTCTTTGATATGTTTTTTGAATAGAGTAGTAGAAGCTAGGGTAGATAGTTCAGAAAGGAGCAGATTCCAGTTTTTTCCTATAGTATTAGAGAAAAGAGAGTCACCTGCTTTGTTGTTGGATTTAACTAAGGATACCAGATGTTTATTGGCAGAACGTAGTGTAGACATATTTTTGTATGGTGAAATAAGATTTATGAGGATAGGGGTATTATTGGGATAGTGCATGATTTTATGGGTAATAAGTAGTTGTTTACTGAGTATAAGGTTCTGTATTTCTAGCCATCCAAGTTGTCTAAGGTTAAGGCAGTGGTGAGTTTTAAAGGGAGAGCATGTGATAAATCTAGCAATGCTATTATAACATGTAGAAAGTTTTGAGAGGTTGTTTTTAGATAAGTTAGTATATATGGCAGAGGCATAAAAGAGGGTAGAGATGAGGTGGGTCTGGGCAATAGTCTTCCTGGCTAAGGGGGTAAGGAATGGTTTAATTCTATAGAGAGAACCAAGTTTTTTGTTAACAGACTTTATGGTGGAGTTAATATGGTCATCATAGTTAAGGCGATTGTCAATTGTAACTCCTAATAGCCGGGTGGTAGTATCTGGGGTTATGTTGGTGGCATTATTAGAGGTAAATGTAAAAGAATGGATTGGTGATTTATGAGTTGGTGTAAAAAGGTAGTTTTTTTTTTTTTATTATTGAGGGGGAGTGTGTGTTAAAAACCAGTTCAACACTTTGGAATACATTTTTTGGGTAATTGAGGGAGGAGGAGGATTATTAGAAGTACAGTACAGATTAAGGTTGAGTCATCTGCATGCTGCAGGTGTGGTGGGGTGTGTGTCATGAAGGTCATTGATGATGATAAAAAAAGGGAAGACCTAGAAGACCCTTAGAAGTGGGACTCAAATATTTAAAGTACTGCTTGTTGGTAAGCCCTAAACCATTGTAATGCTTGTGGGTTAAGAGAATAGGAATTTAGTTTGTCTAGAAGTAAGTTATGGTTGACCATGTCAAAGGCTTTTGACAAGTCAATAGATATTGCAGCAGAGAAGGAGTTGTTGTTCCGATTTTTATTTAGAGTCAGTGAAGGAGAGTAGTGCAGTTGTAGTGCTGTGGAATGGTCTAAAGCCATGCTGGCAGTTTGCTAGTAGGTTGTTTTGTAGTAGGTGGTTAAGTAGTTGTTTGTGAATACATTTTCCATTATCTTAGATAATGGAGAGAGTAAGGCAATAGGTCGAAAGTTAGAGAGTTCAGTGGAAGACCCACCTTTATGAAGAAGGATGATATGGGCAACTTTCCAGATGGTTGGAATTTTAGCTTCAGAAATAGTTCTATTAATGAGGATAGATATGGGGTGACATAAAGCCTTTGCAGCAATCTGAAGGTATTCTGATGGGAGATGATCAGCAGATGGTGTACATGGTTTTAGTTTTCTAAGTAGTTTGTAGATAAGAGATGTACTTACAGGTTGTAGGTGAAAGGTAGGAGTAGAAGAGTTGAGAGTATTTGGTAGGGGAGTAGAAGAGGGAGGTAAATAATTGGCTAGGTTTTGTATGGCTTCAGTAAAGTAGTTGTTAAAGGCATCAGGGATTTGATTGGAATTATTATGGTTGAAACCTGATGGGATAGGAGTAGTAGGGTGTCCTGGCTGAAGAAGTTTGTTTATCCCTGACCAAAATTTTTGTGGGGTATGTTCAGTGGATTGTTGGAGGTGTAGGTAGTAGTCTTTTTTGTCTCTAAGGGTGTCTTTTTTGGTAGCATTTCTTAGCTGTTTATAGAGGAGGTGATGAGATGGACATTTGGTAGCTCTTCATTTGGTCCAGATTTTATTTTTGAGGAGCATTTTTTGCTTTGTTTGTTTAGTGAGCCATGGAGCAGTTTTTATTTTCATTCTGGTAGTGCGATAAGGTGCATGGTAGTCAAGAATTTGAAGAAAATAAGTGTTAAAGTAGGTCACAGCTTCATCAAATTCAAGATGGGTAAGAGATGACCAGTTGCATGCTAGCAATTCATTTTGGAAGCTATCAGGATTGAAGTATTTTTTGCAGCGGAAGGTTTTGATATTATCAGTTGCTGAAACATGAAGTTTTTTTCTAGTAATATATGTAAGCATATGGTCGCTGATGTCATTGGGGAGGGTACCTGGAGTATAGATATTAGGGTGGTTTTTGATGAGGATCCAGTCAAGAGTAGTTTCTTTCATGCTAGGTTTGTGGATTCTAGTGGGAGTGGTTATTAATTGGGAGAACCCAAAGAGGTGTATGTGGTTAGTAGGCTTCTGGGTATTGTAGGTGAACCAGTCAATGTTGAAGTCGCCCAGTACAATGGTCTCTTGGGGTAGTTGGTTAGATAGATAACTAAGTATGTTTTCAAGAGTATTAGTATTATTACCAGGAGGTAGATACATACAAATTAGGTAGATACATTTTGAGTTGTTGATTTGGAGTTTGATAGACAGTGCTTCAGTTTTAGCATCTAATGATGGAAGCACATTACAGGGGCAAAGTTGGAGATGAGATTTGTAAAGTATGGCTATACCTCCACCTTTTTTGTTTATTCGGTTACATCTAAGGATATTATATCCTGGGGGGATAATTTCATGGTTTAAAGTAGATAGTTTAAGCCAGGTTTCAGTGAGACATAGAATATCAAAAGAGTGTAGATCAAGTAGTGCATGTAGGTGGGAAATTTTATTGTTGATACTTCTAATATTTAGATGTGCTATAAGGAGGGAATTAAGTTCTTTAGCTATGAAAGGAGTGTTGGGTAAAGTTAAATTGTCAAAGTTGTTACTCTTGTCATTATTGGGGCCAGGGTTAGGATGAATATCACCATGAAGGAGGAGGTGGTGTTGGGTAAAATATAGGTATTTAAAGATTTTGTGGAAATTATTGAAGTTCTTTTTAATAGTTAAGTAAGTTATGTGGCTTGTTCTGTGATATTTTGGTAGAATATAATTTGAGGTACTGGTTATGTTACTATGGTTAGTGGTATAGATGAGAGAAAATGAAGACATTTGTTGGAAATGATGGTTTTGTTTGCATAGAGTAAGATTTTCAAAGAAGGTGAGTGAATAAGGTATAGTTAGAGAGGCTATAACTGTAGTTAAGAGTAGTGTGGGGACAAAAATAGTGTTGTGTGTTGGGGCCATGGTAGTGTGTAAAGTATAAGTTGTGATTATTTTGAAAGTGAGGAGAGCTGAAAGAAATGAAAGTGTATGTGAGACAAGATAGGGCTGGATTAAAGTTGTCAGTAAGACTAATTAGAAGAGGATGTGTAGGAAGCAGATCCTGACAAAAGTTAGTTTAGAGGATGGATAGGGTAGGTATGGGAATGGTGGTATGTGAGAAGTAAAGTAAGGCTAATTAGGACAGATTGAGTTGAGAGTGCCTTAATGATGATTAGGTTAGTGGTAGGTTGAGAAAGATAGGGGAAGGAGTCTCAGAGGTATAAGTGTAGGACTACTGGGGGTGGGTGGGAATTGGGGGTAGGGCAGGGGAGCGTAGTGAGCCCGAAGGGCGAATGGAGCGGGGCACAGCAAAGAAAGGAAAAGGCAGTGAGAAAAAACAATCAGTAAGGTAGAAGGTAAAAACAAAAATTAGTAAGTAGAAGGCAAATGTGTGCATGAGGAAGGGGGAATTATAAAACAGAGAGAAGGGAGGCCAGAGTGGGTAATGGTTAAGCTAGGAGTAGAGCAGGCAGAGAGGAGGGTTTGATAGAGGGTTTATAAGGACTGTGGAGAGTAGGGTGTAAGGTTAAAAAGGACTAGGGATGGGAAAAAAAAAGAAAGGAGACAAGTGCAACAAGCACGTAGGTGTAGAGTATGAGGTGGGGAGGGTGGTAGAAAGGAGAATTAGAGGAGGGTAAAGACTGCCATCTAGTGGTTGGAGTCTGAAAGTACCAAGCAAGGATAATATAGTAGTGGTTACCAATAAAAGGAAAAGTAATGGAGAAGAAAAGAGGATTAGCATGGTTGGAGAATAGAGGTGGTACAATGTCTTTGAGACAGGCGGGGAGAGCAACTGTAGTAGACAGGGAGGGGTATGGCTGCTGGCAGATTTGGTAGTTAAACTGCTACACCTAGGATGTGTAGTGGACAAGTATATACATAAAGGTTAGGAATGAAAAATACAGTTTACTTAGTGACATACAATCTTAGGCTTTATTCCAAGGGCACTTAGATACTCCAGGTGAGGAGAATATCCAGGTGGTTATAGGTAGGTGGATATTGCTGATCTATTGAGTCTGATAGGACACAGCCAGGAGTAGATAAAGTGAGTATGGTAGGTTTGAACAGAATCTTAGGCTTTATTCCAAGGGCACTTAGATACTCCAGGTGAGGTGAATACCCAGGCAGTTATAGGTAGGTGGATATTGCTGATCTATTGAGTCTGATAGGACACAGCCAGGAATAGATAAAGTGAGTATGGTAGGTTTGAACAGAATCTTAGGCTTTATTCCAAGGGCACTTAGATACTCCAGGTGAGGTGAATACCCAGGCAGTTATAGGTAGGTGGATATTGCTGATCTATTGAGTCTGATAGGATACAGCCAGGAGTAGATAAAGGGAGTATGGTAGGTTTGAACAGATTGGAATACAAAGTAAGACGCCAGGGATCGCTCAGCAGCCACGCAGACATATTTAACATCTTTGGGAGTAGCAGTCTCATAAAATGAAGCACTCCAGATGCCAGCCAGCCCATTTAAATATTCTAAAGACATGCTTCTGGAGCATTTCTCCCCAGGCCTCCACTGAAAACAGGATCTGTGGAACCTAGTCGGACTTTCCCGGTCAACAAATGTTAAATAAATAAATAAATCAATTAAAAAAATAAATAAATTTAAAACAGCAGAGTTGCTGTAAATGTGCAAACAAATTATCTACCTATCCTGTAGGTGTGCACTTCTCATTTTGCTGGCCTCCTCCTAGCTTTTCACATCACTTTCTAGCATCAATTGTGCACATTACACTATTTTTAAATGTCAGTGTCCAATCAGAACAAATAAATAAATGCTATTAAACTTCCTGTCATTGTATTATAGCTCAGTTTCCATACTGTTCACCAGTACCATGACATATATCTGTATTCTCTCACTTCCCATTCCCAAACACATTATGTGACAACCATGGGCCGGATTCATGAACGCCTACACTTAGTGCTGCTATTGTGCTATTTGGTATTCACTAAACAACTCTGCACCATGGGCCAGATTCATGAACGCCTACACTTAGTGCTGCTATTGTGCTATTTGGTATTCACTAAACAGCTCTGCACCATGGGCAGGATTCATGAACGCCTACACTTAGTGCTGCTATTGTGCTATTTGGTATTCACTAAACAGCTCTGCACCATGGGCCGGATTCATGAATGCCTACACTTAGTGCTGCTATTGTGCTATTTGGTATTCACTAAACAGCTCTGCACCATGGGCTGGATTCATGAACGCCTACACTTAGTGCTGCTATTGTGCTATTTGGTATTCACTAAACAGCTCTGCACCATGGGCCAGATTCATGAATGCCTACACTTAGTGCTGCTATTGTGCTATTTGGTATTCACTAAACAGCTCTGCACCATGGGCCGGATTCATGAATGCCTACACTTAGTGCTGCTATTGTGCTATTTGGTATTCACTAAACAGCTCTACACCATGGACCAGATTCATGAATGCCTACACTTAGTGCTGCTGTTGTGCTATTTGGTATTCACTAAACAGCTCTGCACCATGGGCCGGATTCATGAATGCCTACACTTAGTGCTGCTATTGTGCTATTTGGTATTCACTAAACAGCTCTGCACCATGGGCTGTATTCATGAACGCCTACACTTAGTGCTGCTGTTGTGCTATTTGGTATTCACTAAACAGCTCTGCACCATAAATGCCTACACTTAGTGCTGCTATTGTGCTATTTTGTATTCACTAAACAGCTCTGCACCATGGGCTGGATTCATCAATGCCTACACTCAGTGCTGCTATTGTGCTATTTGGTATTCACTAAACAGCTCTGCACCATGAGCCAGATTCATGAACACCTACACTTGGTGCTGCTATTGTGCTATTTGGTATTCACTAAACAGCTCTGCACCATGGGCTGGATTCATGAATGCCTACACTTAGTGCTGCTATTGTGCTATTTGGTATTCACTAAACAGCTCTGCACCATGGGCTGGATTCATCAATGCCTACACTCAGTGCTGCTATTGTGCTATTTGGTATTCACTAAACAGCTCTGCACCATGGGCCAGATTCATGAATGCCTACACTTAGTGCTGCTATTGTGCTATTTGGTATTCACTAAACAGCTCTGCACCATGGGCTGGATTCATCAATGCCTACACTCAGTGCTGCTATTGTGCTATTTGGTATTCACTAAACAGCTCTGCACCATGGGCAGGATTCATGAACGCCTACACTTAGTGCTGCTATTGTGCTATTTGGTATTCACTAAACAGCTCTGCACCATGGGCAGGATTCATGAACACCTACACTTGGCGCTGCTATTGTGCTATTTGGTATTCACTAAACAGCTCTGCACCATGGGCTGGATTCATCAATGCCTACACTTAGTGCTGCATTGTGCTATTTGGTATTCACTAAACAGCTCTGCACCATGGGCCGGATTCATGAATGCCTACACAGTGCTGCTATTGTGCTATTTGGTATTCATTAAACAGCTCTTCACTTAGTGCAGAGACTTAAAACAAGGGTAAGTGGCAGAATATGCTAATAAAGGCATAAGTAGCTGAATTATATGCAAATTAAGCAATCCAGCATGGCAGATAGCCTAGTATAAACCTATGAACCTATACAAAACTAATGGGCACAGTATTTTTTTTATATAAGTATGGAAGTCAATAATAAAGCCACAATTATTTATAAATGCCTTTAGATATGATAGCCTTAGTATAAACCCTATGATAAAAGCTATGAACTCAAAATGTATAAACTCAGTGCTCCGTTTTGCCCTGAAATCCCAGAGTCTTTGGAATACTGGCATAATTACACTTGTTGCTGCTGCTATCATTAATCTGCATGTGCAACAGGCTTTAATTCAAGGTGCTGCTGCTGCTGCCAGACCTTGGTCAAGAAGGACAAGGGTATTTAGATCCCATTTTAGTTACCATGGACTCCATGAAATAGAAACTGTAGAGAGATGTAGGGTGGACAGGGAAACACTAGAGGAAATATGCAACTTCTGCTGCCCTCACCTGAGGCCCCAGAGAAATCATGGAGAACCTATTTCAGTGGAAACAAAGATATGTGTAGCATTACATATAGTAGCTACAGGCACTTTCCAGAGACCCACAGGGGATATATTAGGGCTGTCACAGTCCTCAGCTTCCAGAATCTTACTTCAGTTTCTAAATGTAACGCTGTAATATGCAAGGAATCATAGCTGTTTCCCATGTACTCCAGAGTAGAGAGCAAAAACAATGTGATTGTTTAACACCTTTATGGAATTATCACTTAAGACATAGGCAGGCATACATTGATATAAAAGAAAACAAACCATATTAACAGGTTCCCAGTTACAAACATTATGCATAACATATATTTGTTGTCCAATTATCATCAATCCACCATTACATAAATTGTCCAATTTTCTTCGTCCCTTAAACCTCACTTCTCCTCGAAAACATTATTCTGCACGTATTGTTCCCAGTACTATGTTAGGTCAATGTTATGATATGCATCATTTGCACAAGTAGGCAATAACTAACTCTCTAGTATGAATGCAGTACTAAGAATGCAAACACAAATACAGTGAGGGTCAATAATTATATAAATAATCATTCACAACTGAATAGAAACAATAAATAAAAACATTTATTCTGCAATACATTTACATTAAACAGGCTTCTGCATAACTATTAGCTATCCACTGTCTCTGCATCAGACATATAGGCAACCCTAAGTCACAAAGAGATGGGCAAAGGTCAGGGCACAGTCATTACCACTTGCACGGGGTGGTGGTGGGAGATACAAGAGGGCAAACCTGACACTAAAAAACTGAGTGTGTATGAGGAACAGAAAATATATTCAGCAAGTATACAACTGTCAGGGCCAGTAGCAAGAGATTTATATCAGTCAACAGAAGTTTGTATATAGCCTTTATGTGTGTGTGTGTCTGTGTGGTGTGTGTGTGTGTGTGTGTGTGTGTGTGTGTGTGTGTGTGTGTGTGTGTGTGTGTGTGTGTGTGTGTGAGGTGGTATGGGCAAGTTGTTATTCAATGTGTGTGTGTGTCTGCATGAACACAATCAAGTACTGTGCTAGCACTACATCCTGTCATCTTGGACAGATGCAAGCCACGCATGGTAGAGTAGGCAGTTCAGTGTTGTCACTCTTGACCACAAGAGCTATCTCTGCCATGAGCTGCACTGCTAGTTCTATAGCTCTGGCTAGATGTTGGTGTATGACAAGAATGTGAGTGATGTCTGCAGGATGAGCTCTCATCATGACTATGTCCAGGGGCACAACCATTTGGCCTACCACATCTGAGTGTAGACACCTCAATAACTGACAGAACAGTGGAAGTAGTGCTACTATGGGAGCAGGATCTGTCATGGCCACGTTGGCTAACACCTAATAATGTAGTGGTTCTCCAGCCACATGAATGCAATCCCCCACAGACTTTCCATTACAAATATGTTCTGATCCAGTATGTCATTCATTTTGTCCAAGGAGTCAGAGTCACGTATATGATTCGGGCAGTCCTGCATGTTAAACTGCACAAGATTTAGTACTCATACTATCACTTCTGAGGCCCTGATGGAATGTGCCTATGCCTCTGTGATGGCGCTACATATACATCATGAGGACAATGGACAGCAGGCCTCCTCTGAGCACATCTACTAATTCCCCTGTGTGGCACTTCACCCACATGATGGCTATGGAGAGACTCAACCATCTCTGCAGCTGGAGAAACCACACCATCCTTATCAATGATGTCACCCTCAACCTGTCCTATGTCTGAGGTCTCTGTGGTACAGTTATATGTAGGCATAGAGACTGTGTCCAAAATATGGGCAGGGAATGTGGGACCCATGACCTTAGTGTTGGATTGACCCTCTCCACCCCCAGGCTGTGCCTCTTTATCACCTCTGTCATCATCAAAAGCTACAAATACCCTAAAATAAGCTAGTAGGAGTTCCTCAGTGCCACTGGCAGGATCACCTATGATAACAAGTAATCATCACAACAAAGAAACAGGATAAAAACTGATCAAACTTATGTTATATAAAACATATTATAAAAAGTAATAAGATGCACCTTACCTTTCAGCTTTTATGGCATTCTTCTGTCATACACTATACCTGACACTGTGTTCTATTTGGCTGTAGCCCCCTCTTATTATAGTTTTGACCTCCTCATTCAGACTTCCCTTCTCTTCAACATCCCCTCCCAGATACTTGAAGGTGTTAACCTGTTCCACCGTTTTCCTTTTTATCCCAAATTTCAGCTTCTTCTGATTGCCCTCATTTGCTGCCATTACAAGTGTCTTATCTGTACTCAGTTTCATTCCATGTGCCTTCAGTTTGTATTCCATTCCTCTACCTTTTGCTGAAGTTCTTGCTCAGAGTCTACCTGTAATGGCACATCCGCTGCATACTGCAACTGTGCTGATCTGTCTCCTTTGATATTTTTATTAATGTAATCCATCATTATTATGAACAGCAGTGGGCTCAGAGCTGAACCCTGATGCATGGATACAATACACTTCTACTGGGAACCCCTCTGTAAGACTGAACACTGTTCATGATTGAGTCATTTAGTCCTTGTACATAGCCTGCACTAATTCTAACAATGTTTCTGGGACTTCGGACCACTGCAGGACTGCCCAGATCAGTTTTCTTGGGACCTTATCATATGCTTTCTCCAAGTCTAGGAATGTCCATTTAGACTGTTTCCTCATTTCCAGCTTCTTAAGTATCTGTCTCACTGCAAACATTGGGTCAGTTGTGCTGTATACTAACCCAAATCTGAATTGCTCATTTCCCATCTTACATTCTACTACTCTGCATATCAATTTATCAATCTCCCTCTCCAGAACTTTCATGCAATGTGACAGGAGTTTGATACCTCTATATTGTTCAAATTTGTGAATGTCTCCCTTGTTCTTGAACACTGGCACTAGTATGCTTATTCTGCAGTCATCTGGGATACACCTTTCTCCCCACACTGCTACGAGTACCCTCAGGAGCCATTTCTCCCCTATCTCACCCAGCATCTTTATCATATCTGCTGTGACCTCATCTCAGCCTCCTGCTTTCCCTGACTTCATTTTTCTTAGTGCTGTTTTTACTTCTTCTAGGGTGGGTTCCTCCTCTTCTCTCACATTAGGCTGTGTCTTGGGCAGTACAGCTTCTGTGGGGTTTTCTTCATTCAGAAGGTGCTGGAAGCATTCCTTCTATCTAACTTTGATATCCTGTGGACTGGTGAACAAGTTGCTGGCTTCCCTTATGGAGGATGCCTGACTATCTTCTTTATCGTTCTGTCTTTGCCTTGCAACATGATAGAGTTTTTTGTGCCATCCACTGGGTCACTATACAGGAGTTGGTATAGTCCCTCTGATAACTTGCTCTTTGCTATTGTAACTACTTGCCTCTTTGTTAGTCTAACAGTATTCCTTACAAGCCTGGTCTGCCTTATATATCTCCTACTTTTTCCTCTACTCCTTTCTTTTGATGACTTTCTGGACTTCTGTTTTTCACTACCAGCTTTCCTTATACACCTTATTTCTATAGCTGGCTCAGCCACATATCTGTTCTTTAGCCCTTACACATGCTATTTTTAGGCTCTGCCATTTTTCTTCAACTCCAGCTGTTTCCTTTTCTTCTTGTGGTGCTAGAACCTTGAGTAATTTCTTGAACTTCTGCACTTTCTCTCCAGTCAACTTCCAAGTCTTCAGCTTGGTCTCTTTTCACTTTAGAGTCTTCTCTGTCCATTGCTTGAAGATGATTGTGGCAGCCAGTGGTTTATGCTGTGGGCTGTTTCACTGATGATAACTTTGCAGTCGCTAATTTACCCCATTGCTCTTTCCTTACTAGTAGAAAGTCTACCTGAGTTGTATGTTGGCCACTTTTGTATGTCATCTTGTGACTAACTCTCTTTCTGAACTACATGTTGGCTACTATCAAGCCATTTGCTCGACAGAAGTCTAGAATGGCCTCTCCTTTATTCCTGTTTGCCCCATGGATGTGGACCCAGACAATCCTCATATCCTGTTCTGTCTGTCCCAGTATGTGCATTCAAGTCACCCATTATCAACACCAATTCATGTTGCCCTGCTTTATCTAGTAGGTTCTGTAACTGCTGTCTGAATGCACTCTTTTCCTCACTTTTACAACCCTGCTGTGGGGTATAGGCTGACATTATGAATATTGCTCTATCATTACACTAGAGTCTGATTGCCATGAGTCTTTCACTAATTCTGATGACCTCCTGAAGCCTCTCCCTCACCACAATTCTCACATCATTTCTAGCCTGTTCACCTTCTAAGTAGTAGACTCTGGATCCCAAGCCAAGTGACTTTGCTGCCCTTCCACTTTGTCTCTTGGATGCATAGGATTTCCAACCTCCCCTTGATCATCATGCCATCCACTTCTAAGCCTCATCCTGTCAGTGAACCTACATTGAGCGTGGCAATTCCTAGTTCATGTTTGGCTGGTTGATTGGTTTTATGTCCAGCTTTCACTCAACAGAGCTATTCCAGGTAAACCAGGGTGGGCAACTAGACACCAGCCAGCCAGTAGCTTATTGACCCAGTGCTGCTGGGCTTTTATGGCTGGAACACACTGGCCAACAGAGGTACATACACCCTCCCACCATTAGCATGGGTTCCTGATGTAGGTTGGAGTAGGCCAGGTCCTCAACCCCCTTATCACTGGCAACTGCCCATGGCCATTTTGGTGATATTAGTCAATACGACCAGATCACCTAGAGCCATATTTTTACACCATCAAGTGGATAGCTCTGTCATAGTGTACAGTTTGTGATCCATATTCTTCTCTACTGAGTATACTGTGCACCACAGTAAATGTCCAAAGCAGTTAGTTTATACAACTCTTCTTCCAGAGGGTATCATGAAGAGTTTTTGCTTTTGCTCACAGTTCCATTCTTTGGTGAGTCTAAGATGGAAACCCACAGAGACACAGGGAGAACATGTGAACTCCAAACAGAAATTGGGCAGAGGTCAGAATTGGGCCTTGTACCTTGTGCATGACAGATAAAGACCTTAACCATTATGCCATATCTATATCTATATCTATTTCTCTATCTCTCTCTCTCTCTCTCTATATATATATATATATATATATATATAAAATATGTATATTCAACATACATTATTTATTTATATTGCAAACCCGGAAGTTTAGCAATAGATTCACTTGGGCTCCAACATCAACAATTCTTTCTGGACTCACTGCTAAGCTGTCTGGATCTCTGACAGTGGACAGGAACTCCTGTGTCTTAGTCAGTGGTGGTTTGGTAGTAGGACCACCACCAGTACCCATCCATTCCGAAGCAGGTGCAGCTGCCCTACATTTTGCGTTCATTATCATATTGCTGGATGGTCTGTTTTTTTTATAAATATGGCCAGGTTCTCCAACCACATCAACATTATTGACCACCTGCTCCCAGATATGATCATGGGAAGACTTTGTTACCTCTGCCTGTATCTATGAGGAATGAGCAGTGTCATCATAGTGCCTGTATGAAAACTTCATTCTCTGCATTGCTATATGAAGGTTTGTTTACAGTGTCCTGGTATTTTGGGTGCCATAGTCCTGTATCTGATGAAACATAAAAGAGCAAAAAACAACAAGTGATTGTTAACAAAATAAATATGTATGAATGTATTCTGCCATCATGCACAAAATAATTAAAAAATTAAGGCTCCATATGAGTACACGCAGTTAACACAGAACCAACCACTACACCACCCAAAATAAAGAAATGGAAACCAATGCTAAAAATCTGTAAGGATGTCCAACAAATGTGTAACTCTGTAGTACATAGCAGCATTAACCAAGAAATTAAAACTTTTCAAATGTATGAAAAATTATTGGGAGCACTACTTGTGTTGAAGGTAGGCAGATGCATATCACAGGTTTATTATTAGGCTAAAAATGTAAAACCCTTGACATTACTAATAAGTCCAAAAAATAAACAAATAAACAGGGCAAGCGATTTTCTCAAAACAGAAAACAAAATGGAACAGGTAAAACAGAAAGCAGATGTAACAGTTCAAGCAACTCACAGAAGAAAAAGGGATTTACTTCGTCACCCTGCAGGGAATCAGCACCAATACTTGTAGTTTTTGTAGGTCTTGAGTCTTATCAAAAAGGACAAGACCCAAGATATTCTCTGTTTATCACTCGAGCAACAAATTAACTGATGTAAAAACAAAAATGTGAAGTGTGCTGCCTTATTAATGTAAGTGTTTACCTGACACACAGAACAAAAACACCAGGCCAAGTAGATTTCTCAAAATGGAAAGCAAAATGGAACAGGTAAAACAGAAAACAGCTCTATCAGTCTAAGCAACTCGCAGAAAAGAAAAAAAAATTACTTTCCTCACCCAGCAGGGAGTCACCAAACAGTGCTTATAATTTTTGAAGGCCTTGAGATTTATCAGAAAAGACAAGGCCACAGATATTCTCTGTTTATTTAAGTATCACTCAAGAAACAAATTAACCAACGGGGGGGGGGGGGGACGTGAAATGTGAAACCTGGGTAATTTAAATGTCTGCCTGCCACATAGAACAAAAACACCAGGCCAAGCAGATTTCTCACAACAGAAAAAATGGAACAGGAAAAAGAATGCACCTCTATCAGCTTAAGCAAGTCACAAAGAGTGGCGTACAGTAACAGTGGTCCCTCTCCACAAAGGTGGTGCCTCAACGGATCCTGGAAACTATCGCCCCATAAGCCTGACTAGCCTGGTCTGCAAAGCTATGGAAAGGATCATCATGGACCTCATAAATAAAGATTTAAGTATATTTCCTTCATTTTATTGTGGTTGTTATAACTTGGGGACTGATTTCTCAGATCTAGCTCTGTTGAAACTGTCTTGTGTGTGTGTCTGAAGCTCTGCACTAGTTGTTAAACTGCACTGAAATTCCTTTAAGTGTTAATTAGCTTGGGGGGTTTTCTGATAACTTTAAAACCTGTGTTGGTTACATCTCTGGTAATCATTTTAAGTAGAGCTGCTGCTACTGAGATTTGTCTGCATACATCAACTGGACATAAGCTGATTTAAGTATATTTCCTTCATTTTATTGTGGTTGTTATAACTTGGGGACTGATTTCTCAGATCTAGCTCTGTTGAAACTGTCTTGTGTGTGTGTCTGAAGCTCTGCACTAGTTGTTAAACTGCACTGAAATTCCTTTAAGTGTTAATTAGCTTGGGGGGTTTCTGATAACTTTAAAACCTGTGTTGGTTACATCTCTGGTAATTATTTTAAGTAGAGTTGCTGCTACTGAGATTTGTCTGCATACATCAACTGGACATAAGCTGATTTAAGTATATTTCCTTCATTTTATTGTGGTTGTTATAACTTGGGGACTGATTTCTCAGATCTAGCTCTGTTGAAACTGTCTTCCCCACCCCCCCTCCCTGTTCTTGGATGTAGTTTAAATTTGGTGGCTTTTGCAGTGCCCGCCCCACTGTAGATTTGATCTAGGACACTCCCCCAGTCCCTTCTCTTTACCGCATTCTCTAATAAACCCTTTCTGCACTTGCTTTTAGTCCTTTTTAATTTAATTACATTTTTTTCATACTGTGTGTGGACTAATATTGCTACATACTCAAGTGTGCCAGCTTGCACTGCATGTGAATTGTTTTTATAGCATTTACTGTCTGTTTTTTTCCTTGTCGCTGTAAAAAAAAAAAAAAAAAAAAAAAAAAAAAAAAAAATTCTCTTGTTTTCCTGCCTTACTGAACTAGAGTAGTCCAGTTTCAGAGTTGCTGATCCCTGGGCTTTGTTTTTAGTTCCTGTTACTGATCCATTGCCTTATTAGGAAGGAGGGAAGTTTCTTTGCTTACCAGTGGGAGTGGGAAGCACTGAGCGCCTTTTGTCCTGATTGGTGAAGTTTCAGCCAGAAACTAGTAGTCCATTGGTCGCTTTGGGCCAGTTCCTAGTTCCTTTCGCCCCCTGCTATAAAACAAGCTAAACACGCTTTTCCAGCTTGTACCAACTCAGCACAGATCCTCGTGGTGGCCTGCAGAGTGATCCAAGCAGCAGAGAGCTAAAAGAGTGACTTTCTACCAGATATAAGTATTTTTGTGGCTTTCTCACTGTTATTAAGCTAGCGACTGCATTTCGCCTGTTTTACTGCTACTTTAAGTGATTTCTGCATTTTACACTGTTTATTGCACTTTAAGTTACTAATTGTTGCAAATTGTTTCTGTAGGCTACACACTAAAGTGCTTAGCCGATTTAAAGCATTTATAGCATTTACTGTCTGTTTTTTTCCTTGTCTCTGTAATAAAACAAAAAAATATCTGTTGTTTTCCCGCCTACTGAACTAGAGTAGTCCAGTTTCAGAGTTGCTGATCCCTGGGCTTTGTTTTAGTTCCTGTCACTGATCCATTGCCTTATTAGGGAGGAGGGAAGTTTCTTTTGCTTACCAGTGGGAGTGGAAGCACTGAGCCGCCTTTCTGTCCGACGGTGAAGTTTCAGCCGGAAACTAGTAGTCCATTGGTCATTTTGGGCCAATTCCTAGCTCCTTTCAGCCCCCTGCTATAAAAACACGCTAAACACGCTTTTTCCAGCTTGTACCAACTCAGCACAGATCCTCGTGGTGGTCTGCAGAGTGATCCAAGCAGCAGAGTGCTAAAAGAGTGACTTTCTACCAGATATAAGTATTTTTGTGGCTTTCCCACTGTTATTGCTAGCGACTGCATTTCTCACTGTTTTACTGCTACTTTAAGTGATTTCTGCATTTTAAACTTTTATTGCACTTTAAGTTACTAATTGTTGCAGATTGTTTCTTTAGGTAACACACTAAAGTGCGCCAGCCGATTTACAGCATTTATAGTATAGACTGTCTGTTTTTTTTCCTTGTCTCTGTAATAAAACAAAAAATCTTTGTTTTCCCGCCTTACTGAACTAGAGTAGTCCAGTTTCAGAGTTGCTGATCCCTGGGCTTTGTTTTAGTTCCTGTTACTGATCCATTGCCTTATTAGGGAGGAGGGAAGTTTCTTTGCTTACCAGTGGGAGTGGGAAGCACTGAGCAGCCTTTCTGTCCGATTTGGTGAAGTTTCAGCCAGAAACTAGCAGTCCATTGGTCGCTTTGGGCCAATTCCTGGCTCCTTTCAGCCCCTGCTATAAAACACGCTAAACACGCTGCTTTCCAGCTTGTACCAACTCAGCACAGATCCTCGTGGTGGCCTGCAGAGTGATCCAAGCAGCAGAGAGCTAAAAGAGTGACTTTCTACCAGATATAAGTATTTTTTGTGGCTTTCCACTGTTATTTAAGCTACGACTGCATTTCGCCTGTTTTATTGCTACTTTAAGTGATTTCTGCATTTTACACTGTTTATTGCACTTCGTTACTAATTGTTGCAAATTGTTTCTGTAGGCTACACACTAAAGTGCCGCAGCCGATTGACAGCATTTATACCATTTACTGTCTGTTTTTTCCCTTGTCTCTGTAACAAAACAAAAAAAAAATCTCTTGTTTTCCTGCCTTACTGAACTAGAGTAGTCCAGTTTCAGAGTTGCTGATCCCTGGGCTTTGTTTTTAGTTCCTGTTACTGATTCATTGCCTTATTAGGGAGGAGGGAAGTTTCTTTGCTTACCAGTGGGAGTGGGAAGCACTGAGCAGCCTTTCTGTCCGATTTGGTGAAGTTTCAGCCAGAAACTAGTAGTCCATTGGTTGTTTTGGGCCAATTCCTAGCCCTTTCAGCCCCTGCTATAAAAACACGCTAAACACGCTTTTCAGCTTGTACCAACTCAGCACAGATCCTCGTGGTGGCCTGCAGGGTGATCCAAGCAGCAGAGCTAAAAGAGTGACTTTCTACCAGATATAAGCATTTTTGTGGCTTTCCCACTGTTTTTAAGCTAGCAACTGCATTTTCACTTGTTTATTGCTACTTTAAGTGATTTCTGCATTTTACACTGTTTATTGGAGTTTAAGTTACTAATTGTTGCAAATTGTTTCTGTGGGCTACACAGTAAGGTGCGCTAGCCGATTTATCGTTGGCAATTACTGTCTGGTTTTTTCCTTGTCTCTGTAATAAAACAAAAATCTCTTTTGTTTTCCGCCTTACTGAACTTTTTTTAGAGTAGTCCAGTTTCAGAGTTGCTGATCCCTGGGCTTTGTTTTTTTTAGTTCCTTGTTACTGATCCATTGCCTTATTAGGAAGGAGGGAAGTTTTTGCTTACCAGTGGGAGTGGGGAAGCACTGAGCGCCTTTTTGTACTGGATTTGCAGTGAAGTTTCAGCCAGAAACTAGTAGTCCATTGGTCGTTTTGGGCCAATTCCTAGCTCCCTTCAGCTCCCTGTTATAAAACACGCTAACGCTGCGTAAGCTGATGAAGCGTTCGGAGTTACCACTGTTGCACACAGAGCAGCGGCGTGTTAAACAAGGTTAAACTATTTTAAGCATCTAAATTCCACTCTTCCAATTCTTCTTTTCCTTAAAACTACCTTCCTCGAAAGCTGTACTGCTGATCTAACCAGCATATCCTATAACTGAAAGTTCATCTCTACTTGATTCCCAAGTAGACTATTCTCTATCTGTAAAGCCTAGCACTTACTCCTACAGTACTTGCACCTTGTGATAAAGCACTCTTTATTATAGATAGTAACCCCACCAGCCTAAAACCCACTTCCCCGAGTCCTTTGAAAGTCTCTTTATCTACTACTTCTAGTATGTCGAGGGATCAGTTGCTAGTGTCCTCTCCAGCTCAACTGGTGAACCTGGGAATATTGAGGCAATGTTACAACTGCCTCATGTACACAGACAATCCTCTCCTTCTCCCACAAAACACAAATACAGCTGCGAGAGATGCAACTAATCGGCCAAACTGGAGGCTGAGCTCTCAACATAGGACTGGCAAGACCAGACAGGAGGAGAAGGTAACCACACACAATACATACCCAGTCACACATGGTACCATCACAACTTCAAATCATACACATACTCACTACTGAAGACATACCGAGTGCTCTGATCAAAATTTACCAAAACAGCAGAGGCCACCAAAGCAGACACCCAAACAACTACCACTTCACGACTCCAACACATGCAACACATAGACCATTAACAGTCAGAGTGTCAAACAGTCACAGCCCTTATACAAACAACAAAATGCCAGACACACTTGTCATTGGTGATTCCATAGTCAGACACACTGACGCGTCCGCTTCACCAGACTGAGTAAAGAGAAGGTCACAGTAAGCTGCCTGTCAGTACTAGAATCCGCCACATAACGCAAGCACTCAGGTCTCTCAACAGCAGGTACAAGTACGACTCAGTCATTGTCCACGCTTGGTGTCAACGACTGAGACGCACTCTCCTTGGACTACATGAAAAGGGACATCGAGGAGCTCTCTGATTATGTAGCCCAGGCAGGTATGACCCTGACCTTGAGCAGTATCCCTACCTTCACCTAGAATGATGCCACAATACAGTGATAAGATGATCAGCTTTAATAATTGGCTTAAATTCTGGTGTCATTCAAAGGATCCAATGTCTGTCTGCCTGGGATGACATGCTGGACAAGCCACGCTGCTTCGCAAGGGATCTGCTTGCACCTGTCACCCTGGGCTTCCGGATATTGGCAAAGGCTCTTACCACCCCATAGTGCCTTTTTAGGCAAGGCTCAAATTCTAAACCTACCACCCTAGGAACACCAAAAGGAAAAACTAAGGGCAATGCTGCTCAATGCCAGAAGTCTCAATCTCAAGATGCACGCACTTCGAGGCCCTTCTCAATATGGAGAACATCGATGTCTGTGCTGTGACAGAAACCTGGTTCAAGGCTCCTGAGAGCACCCAGCACTAACAGGTTTCACCTCATATCATGCTGCCTCCCGCCCCAAAATCCGGACAACACCAAGAAAGGAGGGGTGTCCATATTCATAAAGGACACCCACACCTCAAGGTTGGTGGCAACGCATGATGCATCGGAGACCATCCAGGTGCAATTAACCATAGGCAAGACTGCTCTGCAATTTGTAGCATGTTACAGGCCACCTCTCAAACTCAGGAACCTCACATGGCCTTCCTGAAAACATTGGAGGATAAATGTATCTCCAAACACCATCATACTAGGTGACTTTAACTACCCTAATATAGACTGGGAACACTACCAAGCCCGAACACTCTAACCCAAAGATTCCTGGAGTTCATAAACTCAAATGCCATGGAACAACTAGTCACCATCCCCACAAGAGAGGAGAGAAAAACATACTTGATCTCATCATCACGAACATGGGATCAAATGTTCAACACCGAAGTATACCCCTCACTGGTGAGATCAGATCATAAACTAATCTCGCTGGAGGTCCTCATCCCTACTTCCCACCTGAAACAAAAAAGACCACAGTGAAAAAACTTCAAAAGCCGATTTCACACTTCTAAAAAAACCCCCCCAAGGGTTTTGTGGTTTTCCCCCCCCTTTAAGGCCCCCCCCTTGGAAGCCAGGGGGGGGTTAAAAAAAAAATTAACTCCAAAAAACCCGCTGGACTCAGTTCTTAGCCCTACACATGCTATTTTTAGGCTCTGCCATTTTTCTTCAACTCCACCTGTTTCCTTTTCTTCTTGTGGTGCTAGAACCTTGAGTAATTTCTTGAACTGCTGCACTTTCTCTCCAGTCAACTTCCAAGTCTTCAGCTTGGTCTCTTTTGACTTTAGAGTCTTCTCTGTCCATTGCTTGAAGATGATTGTGGCAGCCAGTGGTTTATGCTGTGGGCTGACTGTTTCACTGATGATAACTTTGTAGTCGCTAATTTACCCCATTGCTCTTTCCTTACTAGTAGAAAGTCTACCTGAGTTGTATGTTGGCCACTTTTGTATTTCATCTTGTGACTAACTCTCTTTCTGAATCACATGTTGGCTACTATCAAGCCATTTGCTCGACAGAAGTCTAGAATGGCCTCTCCTTTATTCCTGTTTGCCCCATGGATGTGGACCCAGACAATCCTCATATCCTGTTCTATCTGTCCCAGTATGTGCATTCAAGTCACCCATTATCAACACCAATTCATGTTGCCCTGCTTTATCTAGTAGGTTCTGTAACTGCTGTCTGAATGCACTCTTTTCCTCACTTTCACAACCCTGCTGTGGGGTATAGGCTGACATTATGAATATTGCTCTATCATTACACTAGAGTCTGATTGCCATGAGTCTTTCACTAATTCTGATGACCTCCTGAAGCCTCTCCCTCACCACAATTCTCACACCATTTCTATCCTGTTCACCTTCTAAGTAGTAGACTCTGGATCCCAAGCCAAGTGACTTTGCTGCCCTTCCACTTTGTCTCTTGGATGCATAGGATTTCCAGCCTCCCCTTGATCATCATGCCATCCACTTCTAAGCCTCATCCTGTCAGTGAACCTACATTGAGTGTGGCAATTCCTAGTTCATGTTTGGCTGGTTGATTGGTTTTATGTCCAGCTTTCACTCAACAGAGCTATTCCAGGTAAACCAGGGTGGGCAACTAGACACCAGCCAGCTAGTAGCTTATTGACCCAGCGCTGCTGGGCTTTTATGGCTGGAACACACTGGCCAACAGAGGTACATACACCCTCCCACCATTAGCATGGGTCCCTGATGTAGGTTGGAGTAGGCCAGGTCCTCAACCCCCTTATCACTGGCAAATGCCCATGGCCATTTTGGTGATATTAGTCAATACGACCAGATCACCTAGAGCCATATTTTTACACCATCAAGTGGATAGCTCTGCCATAGTGTACAGTTTGTGATCCATATTCTTCTCTACTGAGTATACTGTGCACCACAGTAAATGTCCAAAGCAGTTAGTTTATACAACTCTTCCTCCAGAGGGTATCATGAAGAGTTTGTGCTTTTGCTCACAGTTTCAGTCTTTGGTGAGTCTAAGATGGAGACCCACAGAGACACAGGGAGAACATATGAACTCCAAACAGAAATTGGGCAGAGGTCAGGATTGGGCCTTGTACCTTGTGCATAAGAGATAAAGACCTTAACCATTATGCCATATCTATATCTATATCTATATCTATATCTCTGTATTTCTCTTTCTCTCTCTCTCTCTCTCTCTATATATATATATATATATATATAAAATATGTATATTCAACATAAATTATTTATTTATATTGCAAACCCGGAAGTTCAGCAATAGATTCACTTGGGCTCCAACATCAACAATTCTTTATGAACTCACTGCTAAGCTGTCTGGATCTCTGACAGTGGACAGGAACTCCTCTGTCTTAGTCAGTGGTGGTTTGGTAGTAGGACCACCACCAGTACCCATCCATTCCGAAGCAGGTGCAGCTGCCCTACATTTTGCGTTCATTATCATATTGCTGGATGGTCTGTTGTTTTTATAAATATGGCCAGGTTCTCCAACCACATCGACATTATTGACCACCTGCTCCCAGATATGATCATGGGAAGACTTTGTTACCTCTGCCTGTATCTATGTGGAATGAGCAGTGTCATCATAGTGCCTGTATGATAACTTCATTCTCTGCATTGCTATATGAAGGTTTGTTTACAGTGTCCCGGTATTTTGGGTGCCATAGTCCTGTATCTGATGAAACATAAAAGAGCAAAAAAACAACAAGTGATTGTTAACAAAATAAATATGTATGAATGTATTCTGCCATCATGCACAAAATAATTAAAAAATTAAGGCTCCATACGAGTACACGCAGTTAACACAGAACCAACCACTACACCACCCAAAATAAAGAAATGGAAACCGATGCTAAAAATCTGTAAGGATGTCCAACAAATGTGTAACTCTGTAGTACATAGCAGCATTAACCAAGAAATTAAAACTTTTCAAATGTATAAAAAATTATTGGGAGCACTACTTGTGTTGAAGGCAGGCAGATGCATATCACAGGTTTATTATTAGGCTAAAAATGTAAAACCCTTGACATTACTAATAAGTCCAAAAAATAAACAAATAAACAGGGCAAGCAATTTTCTCAAAACAGAAAACAAAATGGAACAGGTAAAACAGAAAGCAGATGTAACAGTTCAAGCAACTCACAGAAAAAAAAAGGGATTTATTTCCTCACCCTGCAGGGAATCAGCACCAATACTTGTAATTTTTGTAGGTCTTGAGTCTTATCAAAAAGGACAAGACCCAAGATATTCTCTGTTTATCACTCAAGCAACAAATTAACTGATGTAAAAACAAAAATGTGAAGTGTGCTGCCTTATTAATGTAAGTGTCTATCTGACACACAGAACAAAAACACCAGGCCAAGTAGATTTCTTAAAATGGAAAGCAAAATGGAACAGGTAAAACAGAAAACAGCTCTATCAGTCTAAGCAACTCGCAGAAAAGAAAAAAAAATACTTTCCTCACCCAGCAGGGAGTCACCAAACAGTGCTTATAATTTCTGAAGGCCTTGAGATTTATCAGAAAAGACAAGGCCACAGATATTCTCTGTTTATTTAAGTATCACTCAAGAAACAAATAAACCAACGGGGGGGGGGGGGGGGGGGGATACGTGAAATGTGAAACCTGGGTAATTTAAGTGTCTGCCTGCCACATAGAACAAAAACACCAGGCCAAGCAGATTTCTCACAACAGAAAAAATGGAACAGGAAAAAAGAATGCACCTCTATCAGCTTAAGCAAGTCACAAAGAGTGGCGTACAGCAACAGTGGTCCCTCTCCACAAAGGTGGTGCCTCAACGGATCCTGGAAACTATTGCCCCATAAGCCTGACTAGCCTGGTCTGCAAAGCTATGGAAAGGATCATCATGGACCTCATAAATAAAGATATTGGGGACCTACAGACACTGGATCCTACCCAGTTCGGCTTTGTTAAGGGCAGATTCTGCCTCTTAAACCTGGTTGATTTCTTTGAAACAGTCACCAAGGCCATTGACGAGGGGAAGGTGGTCCACACAGCCTACCTGGACCTCGCAAAAGCCTTCGATACAATACCCCACTTGGGCATTATAGATAAGCTCACCAGCTTAAATATAAACCCCTATGTCACTAGATGGGTTGCAAACTGGCTCAAGGACAGAACCCACATGGTTAGAATTGCTGGAGCCATGTCAGACTCCAAACCGGTTACAGGTGGCATCCCACAAGGCTCAGTCCTGGGACCTCTCTTGTTCGGTATATATTTCTCGGAGGTACAGGCCAACATGGAAGGGCTGTGGCTGACTAAGTTCGCAGATGACTGCAAACTGGGTGCCATAATCGACTCTCCAGCCGACACAAGCATCTTCCAAAAGGGCCTCATAGAAACAGACAACTGGTGCCAAAGCCATGGCCTCAAGCTAAACACCAAAAAGTGTATCGTCATCCCCTTTGGCAAAAACAAAGTGCCCGCAAATTACCACATAGGTGGTAATCCGTTAAGTACAGAAGAAGTAATTAGGGAACTGGGGATCCAAGTTGATAGCAATCTCTCATTTGACAACCATGTGGCCAAAGTGGTTAGAAAAACATTTTATATAGCCCACCTAATCATGAAGGGATTCACATCTAGATCAGGGGAGGTCATCGTGCCTCTTTACTCATCCCTCATCAGGCCCATAATTGAGTACAATGCCCCTTTTGGGATGTACCTTACCAGACACCTGCAGCAACTGGAAAGACCCCAAAAGTACCTCACCTAGAGGATCATAGAGCTCAAAAAGATGCCATATGCTGCCCGGTTAACAAAACTCCAGCTCTACTCAGTGGCATACCGCCTGCTCAGAGGCGATCTGTGCCTGACGTATAAAGCCATGTCCAACCTGGAATTAATGGACATGCTGCACCTCAGAAAATCCAAATCCCATCGAGCTACATGCTCGAGAGACTTGAACCCCAGCACTGAAATAAATAAGTCATGCTGGAGGGACAGATTCATAACCCAGAGGCTCCCTTCACTCTGGAATAAAATCCCAGTCCAGGTTAGGCAGAGTCCCTTATTGACTCTCTTCAAGAGGAATCTTGATGAGTGGATGGGAGATCGTAGGTTTACCCCGGGTATCACTTCTGTGTCACTGTTAGACAGAGGCACAGTATACTAACCTCGAAAAAGGGCATAGCAAAATTAATTTAAAATTGGTGGCAAAAGCCAAACACACTCTGGCTAGGCTTATAAATGCCCTAGGGCAGATAGCCTAGTATGAAACTATGAACCTATGAACCGAAAAAAAGGGATTTACTTTTCACACCCAGCAAGGAGTCACCAACAGTGCTTGTAGTTTTTGCAGGCCTTGAGTCTTATCAGAAAAGACAAAGCCACATATATTCTCTGTGTATTTAAATATCACTCAAGAAACAAATTAACCGATGAAAAAAATGTGAAATGTGCAGTCTGGGTAATTTAAGTTTCTATCTGCCACATAAAACAAAACACCAGGCCAAGCAGATGTCTCAATACAGAAAACAAAATGGAACAGGTAAAAGACAATGCAGCTCTATCAGTTAAAGCAACTCATGACAAAAAGGGATTTATTTTCCTCATCCAGTGGGGAGTGAGCAACAGTACTTGTAGTTTTTGAAGACCTTGAGCCTTACCAGAAAAGTCAAGGTCACAGATATTTTCTGTTTTTTTAAGTATCACTCAAGAAACAAATTAGCCAATGAAAATACACATGAAATGTGCAGTCTGGGTAATTTAAGTGTCCATCTGCTACATAGAACAAAAAACACCAGGCCAAGCAGATTTCTCACAACAGAAAACACAATGGAACAGGTAAAATAGGAAGCAGCTCTATCAGTTTAAACAACTCACAGACAAAAAAAGGGATTTACTTTCCATACTCAGCAGATAGTTGCCAACAGTGCTTGTAGTTTCTGTAAGCCTAGAGTCTTATCAGAAAAGACAAAGCCATGGATATTCTCTGTCTATTTAAGTAACACTCAAGAAACAAATTAACCAATGAAAAAATGTGAAATGTGCTGAGTAATTTAAGTGTCTGTCTGCCACATGGAACTAAAATGCCAGGCCAAGCAGATTTTTCAAAACAGAAAACAAAATGGAAAAGGTAAAACAGAAAACAGCTCTATCAGTTTAAGCAGCTCACAGACAAAAAAAGGGATTTACTTTCCTTCACTCAGCATGGAGTCACCATCAGTACTTGTAGACTTTGCAAACCTTGAGTCTTATCTGAAAAGACATGGCCACAGATATTCTCTCTGTATTTAAGTATCACTCAGGAAATTCATTAACTAATGAAAAACATGCAAAATGTGCAGCCTGGGTAATTTAAGTGTCTGTCTGCCACATAGAACAAGAACACCTGGTCAAGAATATTTCTCAAAACAGTAAACAAAACGAAACAGTAAAACAGAAAGCTGCTCTATCAGTTTAAGTAACTCACAGACATAAAAGGGAGAACAATGTAGGTAAGGGAAGTCGGCAAGCCAGATCCATTACTTTTGCATAAGGATTGGCTCTAAGGGCTGGGTTATTTGAGCTCGGGCGTGAAGCAGGGTTGGGTGCATGCAGCAACTGGATGAGGCATCACCCCCTCACCATGCTCTCCCCTCCTGAGGGCTCGGGAAGATGGCGGTGGTGACTCTGGATGCATGCTGGGCCCTTCCTGTGGATCACTCCGGCTGTGGTGGGTGCCGATCCTGACTGGCATCCCGCATTGTCCAGCAGCTAGCAGCTGACTTAGAACTGGTGTGGACCATCAGAATCCAACTGTTTAATTAAAACAAAGCATCACCAAGGCCTGAGACAGGTGTTGATGCGATGTGATTTCTGCCCAGTGCTCTGAATGTCAAAGCGAAGAAATTCAGTGAAGCATGGGTAAACAGCGGGAGTAACTATGACTCTCTTAAGGTAACCAAATGCCTCATCATCTAATTAGTGATGTGGATGAATGGATAAATGAGATTCCCACTGTCTCTACCTACTATTTAGCAAAACCACAGCCAAGGGAACAGGCTTGGCAGAATCAGCGGGGAAAGAAGACTCTGTTGAGCTTGACTCTAGTCTGGCACTTTCAAGAGACATGAGGGGTGTAGAATAAGTGGGAGGCCTTGGCTGCCAGTGAAATACCACTACTCATCATTTTTTCACTTACCCGGTGAGGTGGGAAGGGGGGGTGAGCCCCACCAGGGCTCTCACTTCTGGCTGCAAGTGCTCGAACATCTGGGTATGACCCACTCTGGGGGTAGTGTCAGGTGGGGAGTTTGACTGGGGTGGTACAACTGTCAAAGGATAATGCAGGTGTCCTAAGGAGAGCTCAGAGAGGATAGAAACCCAACAGTGCTTGTATTTTGTGGAGTCCTTGAGTCTTATGAGAAAAGACTTATCCATATAGCCTAATTATTCATCATGATTGTAATACATTTACATTTCAAAGTATGTCATCATGACTTGTATGTAGTATGTCAAAATGAAGGGATGTAATTTTCTGTGTGTCCCCTTTCTGACACTACTTGAATCCCCGAGGATGTGTAAAAAAATGGAAGTCCTGATTTGGCAGGCCAATGTTCAAAGGATGTCTTTGTCAGGTTAATGGTGTAAGAGCTCTGGTTATTGATAGATTGCTGGTTTTGGAATTAAAATTTTATATAAATATTTTTGGTGAGTTTTGCATTTGCAGCCCACTCTGCAATGGCACTTCACATCTAAAGGCAAAACTGAAAATTTTAATTTGGGTTGCCTTCTGTAGCACACAACAGCCTGCCTCCATTGCACTGGTGTCAGCACTCTGGTCAGTTCTGAATGAAGAAAATGCACCTGTTACCTGCAAATGTCTGTGGCACAGGGTGTAAGTGAACTGAGCTTTAAGAAAGGGTACAGATGATATAGGGTTTAAATCCAGTTTACAGATAATTTTACTGAGGGTGTCAGAATAAATATTGACGCACATTTTGGTATATGAATATATTACTAACGTGATATGCATGAGGTGAAATATAACATTTTTTAAATTGTGATAATACAAAAGCAGCAACATGACATGTGGAAAGCTGTATTAAGTATGATGGATTACATCATCATGTCTCCCAAGTAGTAATCCTGACAGACAGAATTTTCATTTGAAATGAGGTTACTATTAATTGTATCTGTTGTGTCAAAAATGATCCAGTATCAGTTGCTGTCTGTTCCCTTTCCCATTACTTGGCATTACCTAAATTCCTAATAATGTGTGACAGAAATTAAAGTTCTGATGTGGCAATGAGATGTGAAAATGATGAATGTGTTAGTGTAATGCACTATGTGTTCTGGTCATTGTTAGCTTATTTGGTTGTTTTAATTTCCCTTTAAATTTTCAATTTATTTATTTATTTATTTATTTTATTTTTTGCCTTTTGCATTTGAGAGGTGATTGGCAGTGTACAATTATATTTCATAACCAAAGGCAGAAATGGAACATTTTTTGGACTGCCTTTTGTAGTGCAAATGAGCCATGTGGCTCTCAGCCCTCTGGATTATACTGAGTAAAGAAAATGCATCTGTTAGCTACCTACCTCTGTAGCACAAGGTGTGACACCCCAACACTGGCCCAGTAATCAGGGAGCCTCAATCCTCAACACTGGCAACAGTGGGGGACATACACACTGGGAGGATGACAAGTACACACAAAAGAGTGTGCAATTTCCCTTAAGAGCACACAGAGATCACAGTCAGTCTGGGCCTGGTTTCTCCCTCTTTCTTCGGATCCCCAGTAAGACTCCCCACTGGCACAGCTATAGAGTTGAGTCCTTAGCCAGGGTTCCAAGCCAAGTCCTCCAACACTCTATCTGTCCAATGAGTACTTCATGTCCCTGCCCAAGTAGCTGACATGCACACACTCTTGGAGATTTGTTTTACGCACACACACACACACACACACACACACACACACACACACACACACACACACACACACACACACACACACAGACACCTGGGAAAGGCCGGCAGAGGTTTACAAGCTATGCCCCCTTCTGCCCAGACTATAAGGTAGTTATCACTGCCACCAGAACCCCTTATCAGCTACTTTTAAGGCCCTTAACAAAGGGTGTCCAATCCTACTATGTAATGTTACTATTAATCCAAATGGTAGTCTGACCAAGACTTGCAAGGCTATTTAGGAGTGGCCTGTACAGTGTCACCAAATACATATGTAAGTACTCTAAGAGGTTTAATATGTCTCACAGATATCAACCTCAAAGATAGGTTTAAATATATTTAATAATAGTAATAATAATAATAATAATATAACAAGACAATGCTCAGTAAATCAACACAGTACCTTCAGAGTTCAAAATCACAGAAAATATTTTAAAACAATATTGCAGGACAGTCTCAAATAAATACAGAAAACATCTAATCTTTACTATATTCCCATCTATATCTAAAAGAGATACTATGCCCTAAATCATACTTAAAGCAAGCCAAGTGCAGATGGTGATGATGAGTGGATGTTCTTGCTAGGTCCAACACAAAATACAAAATGCACAGTCTCTTTCTGAGAGAGTTCTTAAACTAATATCAAATATTACTGCTGGGTTAACTTGAATGACATCACATTTTGTCACCTGACTTCAGTTCCCAGGCTAAAACAGAAACTAACAGAATTTAACATCCCTGTGTGAAAAAAATGCATATCTCTCAGATGTTTGCAGATCTTGGAAGTTGAAAACAAAAAAACATTTTTACATTTTAAACCTAGTAATTAGTTCTCATTCAAGACAATACAAAAATGTCTAAACGTGTCTGCTGCACTGAAATTGAGAGAGAACCTTTACAGCACAATCATGAAGCAGTTTCATTTCAACTTATTTTCTTGAAGTTTTGAATGTTAACCCTTTTTATGTTCTAGTTTCTACTGTTAAAACATACATTTGCACATGTATATAGTTTATATGGATTTCTGTTCTGTCAGTAGGGTATACTGTGGTTATATTTTAGCTCAGTATGTAACATACAGTTCTGTATAAATCATATCAATATTCGCAAATGACATAAAATTATTTACAAAATTCCAGATAGCTATGCTGGTAATATTTCCCTATATCACTCAAGGTGTAAGTGTGGTGAGTCCAGAGAAAGAGGACAGGTACTGCAGTGTTACAATCCTGTTAGCAAATACTTTCAGTGAGGGTCAGAATAACATTTGTCATAAACTTTTAATTAGGAATGTAATACTAAATAAAAATAGTATTATAAGTATGATTTTTGCAACAAATATATCAGTAATGTCTGCCATATAAGTCCAATATAATGTATATAAAGTATGCTAATATACCAGTGATGATAGTTAATTTAAAATGCACTTGCATAGATATGATGTGCTCAAAAGCTTTATTAAAATTGTTATGACTCATCACATATCATATCTATTTATGACAGTATGTCAGGTGATATAACGTAACCCAACATGTATTACTCTTATGATGCTACTCGATGAAATTAATTTGAAACCACAGATACTTCCTTTTATATAGAATGCAATACCATGATTAAAGTCACACATAGGCATCTATTAAGTACATCTCCATTCATTTGAGAATTAGTATATCTGAATTTAACACTTATAATTATGTTTTCCTGTGGCACTGACAGTTAATATTAATAAGCAAAGGTTAACATTTCATCCTTCTTTTAATCATGGTTTTGAGTCCAAAGTGGGATTGCTCAGTTTTACTAGTATGTAAGTCCCACCAGCCCAATATGTCACAATTCATACCATTTTATATACAACCCACAATGATTATAACAAAAACCATAAAACATTTTGGTGTTTAACACTGAAACGTGTAAATAGGTGGATAATCACACATGGCAAAATCTTGCTGCCATACTGCACACCTTCTTTGCTTTTGGATGTAATCATTGCCAATTTGTCTGCCAAGCCATGTTTGTGCTTTTAGTTGTACAAATGCAGCTGGCGAAGCTGTGTGCCTTTGTGCAGTAGTTGTTACATACAAGAAGTGAACTGGGTGCCAATTCAGACACATAGTTCTAGCTTGATGTCTATAGACATAGCTGGTGAAAGTGAGGATGGTGCTCCACTGAGGGCACAAAGGTGGGGTGTTGAGGACCCCCCAAATTTTTGTGACACTCCTTGCCAAGCACTATAGCTGAAGGGTGCGGCAGAGGGATTATACTGGGTCTCTGTATCAGGCCAAAGCTATCTCCAGTGCAACTGTCATTCCACAAACTGGAGAACAATGTCATCACCATTAAAGTGACATGAGGCAGAAAATGACCTCTTGAGTCAATGGGAGGAAGAATTTAAGACACAGACCACTCAGTTATGTAAGGCTAGTGACCCATCAGCAGTCAGTGATATAACATAGGTTATCCAGCCAATACAGGTATTCATTATGCTTTCATATCTTTTTCCCCTACTGTACAGCTGCAGAAGAGATATTTCAGAATGTGAGGCATATCAGAAGAGACTTGCTTACCTCATACAGGCATGGGGAAAGTATGTATCAGGTATGAGTGCAAGCCAGATAATACTTTTCAGGCCATCAGTTTTAATCAAGCATATATACCTTCTCCAATAGTTCTTGGTGACTGGACTAGGCAATGATTGCACCAGATTAGTTGTGTGTGGCTTCAGTTCCCAGAAGTAGAAATTAACAGGATAGTATTTCTAAAATATTAACTGCAGTAGTAAGCAACATTAAAAATTCAATGCTGTTAACTTGGAAAAAAACATATCTGACATGGCCTTGTCAAATAAATATTTCCAAGTCTTATACAGTAGCACTGAGATTGATTGATTTTATGACACATTAATGCCTTCACATCATATTCGGATGTGTCAAAGGTGAACATATTTATGTGTCATATTTTTTATATTCCTGTCATGTGTTTAACTGAAAACTTCTGTATCTATGTCCAGTTACATTTCTTGACCTTAGCATGACTAGGAAAAATATAGTGTAGCGTTTGAATAGTGCAGCAATAAAGCCTTTGCAAACACATTCTGTCCCCAAAAGGGATACTTAATAAATCCCACTTACCTGGCTCATGTCTTAGTCAATAAACCCCACTTACCTGGCTCATGTCTTAGTCTTCTTTTACTTCCTTACCCCCTTTTGCTCCCTACAGCAAAGACTTTATTGTATACAGTATGACAGACTAATAATACCTATATTCTCCCTTACTTCAATATGTTGCTACTGTCCCTTGTGTGCTTTTAACTTTGTAAAGTATGAGTTCATTTATGGTATGCTGAGATAATGCTCAGATCTGTAGACTGATTTTTGCATAGTTTCAAGGGTTCTAATCCAGAATAATCCAGAAATATGTCAACCTGTTATGGACTGTTTTTAGACTATTTTATGTGTAGCTGTTGCCTGCATATTGTATTGAGCCACCTTTTCCTGCATCTATCATAATCTACTTGCTTCCTGCCTCCCTCCATTTCTCTACCCCCTTCTATGACATAAGTCTGTCTCCTCAGCATGTGTGTGATGCTTAATGGAGAGCATCACATGTAACTTAGGGAAAATAGCAGTACACAGCTTTTTGGAAAATCCAGGGAGTTTTTGCCTTGTGTCCTCATTACTTTGGTACCTTTCATGCTGCTGTGCTTAGCCTTACTATGCTATGTACACAGGCTAATAGCAGTATGAGGAGACAGTCCTTTCACACTGCTGTGCTTCGCCTTACTATGCTATGTACACAGGCTAACAGCAGTATGAGGAGACAGTCCCTTCATGCTGCTGTGCTTTGTCTTACTATGCTATGTACACAGGCTAATAGCAGTATGAGGAGACAGTCCCTTCATGCTGCTGTGCTTCGCCTTCCTATACTATGTACACAGGCTCATAGCAGTATGAGAAGACAGTCCCTTCATGGTGCTGTGCTTAGCCTTACTATGCTATGTACACAGGCTAATGGCAGTATGAGAAGACAGTCTCTTCATACTGCTGTGCTTTGCCTTACTATGCTATGTACACAGGCTAATTGCAGTATGAGGGGACAGTCCCTTCATTCTGCTGTGCTTCACCTTACTATGCTATGTACACAGGCTCATAGCAGTATGAGAAGACAGTCCCTTCATGGTACTGTGCTTAGCCTTACTATGCTATGTACACAGGCTAATGGCAGTATGAGGAGACAGTCCCTTCATGCTGCTGTGCTTCGCCTTACTATGCTATGTACACAGGCTCATAGCAGTATGAGGAAGCAGTCCCTTCATGCTGCTGTGCTTCACCTTACTTTGCTATGTATACAGCCTAATGGCAGTATGAGGAGACAGTCCTTTCATACTGCTGTGCTTTGCCTTACTATGCTATGTACACAGGCTAACAGCAGAATGTGGAGGCAGTCCCTTTATGGTGCTGTGCTTAGCCTTACTATGCTATGTACACAGGCTAATAGCAATATGAGGAGACAGTCTCTTCATGCTGCTGTGCTTCACCTTACTATGCTATGTACACAGGCTAATGGCAGTATGAAGAGACAGTCCCTTCATACTGCTGTGCTTTGCCTTACTATGCTATGTACACAGGCTAACAGCAGTATGAGGATACAGTCCCTTCATGGTGCTGTGCTTTGTCTTACAATGCTATGTACACAGGCTAATAGCAGTATGAGGAGGCAGTCCCTTCATGCTGTTGTGCTTCGCCTTACTGTGCTATGTACACAGGGTAATAGCAGTATAAGGAGACAGTCTCTTCATGCTGCTTTGCTTCACCTTACTATACTATGTTGTTGTGTCTTTTGGCTTATCCCAGTTAGGGGTCGCCACAGTGGAACTCTGGTCCGCTAATGTTTGGTAGTGGATATTTACATGTCATTCACGCATGCCTCCACACTAACTGAGAATCAAATGGGGGTGACAATACTATGCTATGTACACAGGCTAATAGCAGGATGAGGATACAGTCCCTTCATGCTGCTGTGCTTCACCTTACTATGCTATGTACACAGGCTAATAGCAGTATGAGGAGACAGTCCCTTCATGCTGCTGTGCTTCGCCTTACTATGCTATGTACACAGGCTAATAGCAGTATGAGGAGACAGTCCCTTCATGCTGCTGTGCTTCGCCTTACTATGCTATGTACACAGGCTAATAGCAGTATGAGGAGACAGTCCCTTCATGCTGCTGTGCTTCACCTTACTATGCTATGTACACAGGCTAATGGCAGTATGAGGAGACAGTCCCTTCATACTGCTGTGCTTTGCCTTACTATGCTATGTACACAGGCTAACAGCAGTATGAGGAGACAGTCCCTTCATGCTGCTGTGCTTTGCCTTACTATGCTATGTACACAGGCTAATAGCAGTATGAGGAGACAGTCCCTTCATGCTGCTGTGCTTCACCTTACTATGCTATGTACACAGGCTAATGGCAGTATGAGGAGACAGTCCCTTCACACTGCTGTGCTTTGCCTTACTATGCTATGTACACAGGCTAACAGCTGTATGAGGATACAGTTCCTTCATGGTGCTGTGCTTAGCCTTACTATGCTATATACACAGGCTAATAGCAGTATGAGGAGACAGTCCCTTCATGCTGCTGTGCTTCGCCTTACTATGCTATGTACACAGGCTAATAGCAGTATGAGGAGGCAGTCCCTTCATGCTGTTGTGCTTCACCTTACTATGCTATGTACACAAGGTAATAGCAGTATAAGGAGACAGTCTCTTCATGCTGCTTTGCTTCACCTTACTATACTATGTTATTGTTGTTGTTGTTGTGTCTTATCCCAGTTCCTTCAACACAGACGACGCCTAACTGAGAATCGATGCTGCTACATACACAGGCTAATAGCAGTATGAGGATACAGTCCCTTCATGCTGCTGTGCTTCACCCTACTATGCTATGTACACAGGCTCATAGCAGTATGAGGAGACAGTCCATTCATGCTGCTGTGCGACACCTTACTATGCTATGTACACAGGCTAATAGCAGTATGAGGAGACAGTCCCTTCATGCTGCTGTGCTTCGCCTTACTATGCTATGTACACAGTCTAATGATAGTATGAGGAGACAGTCCCTTCATACTGCTGTGCTTTGCCTTACTATGCTATGTACACAGGCTAATAGCAATATGAGGAGACAGTCCCTTCGTGGTGCTGTGCTTTACCTTACTATGCTATGTACACAGGCTAACAGCAATATGAGGAGACAGTCCCTTCATACTGCTGTGCTTTGCCTTACTATGCTATGTACACAGGCTAACAGCAATATGAGGAGACAGTCCCTTTACGGTGCTGTGCTTAGCCTTACTATGCTATATACACAGGCTCTTCCTCTTCACATGCCTTATCTCCCAGCAAATAAACATTCTTGCTTCAGTACTGTTTCCATAATCCATGTTTCCACCAGCAGTAACATGCTTGGCCTCTCATGTGTTTCATTATCATTCACATCATGTTCATATATTCTCAGAAATAACTGCAACACGTGAGGGGTGTTCAATGCTTTTTTAGTGTTTAAAACCATACCACAATAGTCACATGTGGACAATATTGCTGATATACACACAAGGTGATAGGATTGATGAGGTTGCATTTACATCCATATTTGGAGGTAAAATAATTGCAACACATACCTGTTTGTTAAGATGTATTGACTATAGAACTCAGTCATGACATACAAACACATACAATTACAACACAAGAATTGTAACATGCCACTAATATGTGGACTTTCACCATTTTTGAAGACTGTGCCACTATACACCTTTATCTTACATATAGGGAGTAAAGAACTGCAACTGTACTGACCAATGTGTAAATCATGCAACCTGAACTATGACCATAACATATAACTCTTCTGTATTCCATCAGATTCAGACATGGTAATATTTGCATTGTGCTTATTTGTGAGAAGGTTGGCATGGAGCACCATAGACTTCTGCTAATTCCTGTTGTAAGTTCAACACCTCAAGATGTGATCGCGCATGTGTTAATGCTTTGTCATCAGCTGTACAAATGAGCTTGGTAGCAGTGTGCCTCAGGGAAATAATTAAAAAAATACAGCAAATAATTATTTGAGTAGATTGTACAGTTTCTGTATGTGTTAATAGAATCTTGTAACCAAGGTATTTGGATTGACTCAATTAATTCAGTCTGTTAAGGCAAGTATGGCATCCAAGACTTACACTTGCAACTTTGGCGCAAAGATGTGTAACCTTCTTCTACGTACTCCATCAGTGTTACTCAACAGTGCATCATCATATTTGAAAATGTTTGTTTTCTCAAAACATATTGTCCAAGCATGAGCCAATACAACTGAAAGTGACACAAAATATGGTTACTACTGGCATACAATCATCCTTAGATGAACTGTTAGGAATGTTAGCTTGTCAATCTACTGTTTTACAAGTGCAAATTTCACTGAAATGCTAATATTGTAAAACAGGTACATGGCACTCACAGTAACAAAATGTACATAAATGACAATATAGAGATCAGTATGTAATTAGATGGAACAAGCACACTGGCATTATGTCAGCTTGTCAAGGCACATGCATTTTCCACAAAACTTGTGATGTACACTAGCTGCTCTTCAAAGCACTGATGTGTTAATACTTACAAATGTTCATTGTCAAACCTTAAAAGTCAAACTTCTCCTGGGGTGGTTGCAATTTGTACTGTGCTCTCTAGATTGTGTAACTAGTTAGGTAAGTGGTTTGAATTTGACAGTGGTGAACTTTGTGTCGCGCACATGTGTAGTTAAAGTGTCAGGTAAGTAAAGCTGTTAAAGTGCAGTTTAAAAAGTACATGAATAACATTAATTACCTTTTAGTCTTGAGTCAAGAATAACTCTTCAGGATGTGCAAAACATTTTTCTTTTTATTTAAATCCACATACATCAGTGCTGGGAGACTATCTACACAAAATAAAGTCAGAGACTCTCCAAGCAGCAAAAATACACAGTTCTTATTTACTTTTTTTATTAGTATCCTGCATGCAGACTACTGACGTGGTTAAATAATATTTCTGTAGACCCTCACGTTGCTGCATGTGAACACTCAACAATAATGTTTTTATTAGAAAAACAGAAGCCATCTAACTTGTTAATCAGTCTTGTTTCCTGACCTTGTACATTTTAGTACCAGTACATTCTAACTCTCCAACATTCCTTGTAACTTCCCATCCCAGCCTGGGAAGGTCAGAGCTTGCATACAGTGTGTTCTTTCTTGCTATTACAAACCAGTCTTTATAACATTCTTAACCGCTTCAGCACTACTTTCTTTTTACATTCAGTCATCTGTTAATACACTTGCAGCTTGATATTAGAATGCAGTTGTGAAACACTCAGAACTACAATAAGTATTTGTGGTTTGCATAACTATGCATCTATACTACATATCATTTTTAATATGAACAAGTATTAAATAATTCATTAAACATATTTGTAAAGAAATTGTAAGTTAATATGCATTTTGTGTAGAATAATCATGAGAGATGCATTTTTCTCTAACAGACTCCCTCCTCTGACACTACTAGTGTCATAAAATACACAATTATATTTTGATTTTCCTTAATTTGATAAATACGCTTCATCTGTAGTGATTGAGTTTTCATTCATCAGGTATAAGTGGCATTTCACATGCAGATGCAATGCAAGACTTTGTGATTACAGTCTTTAGAACAGAAAATATTAAAACAATTAAAAGAATAATACCAGTTTTTATACCTTGTAATATACCAGTTTCCAGGTTACCAAATTGCCCAACCATCCAAAACAAGTACAATTTTAGAACTACTGTCCAAATATTTGGCCCTCTGCATCATGACATTGGCCAACTTTTCCTGTTTATTATGGTAGTTATTAATACATGACCAACAATGATTTTTATGAGGGCAAATGACCCCCCTTTTCTAGCAGGCATTATATCGAGTGTCAATTGGTTCTGTAACACCACAGTTTATATTGCAGTCATTTTTCACAAATCTTTTTAAATAGGGTCCTATTAACCCTTTCTACTAGTCCAGATGATTGCGGATGGTTGGGACAGTGAAGACTAAAATTAAAATGTACACCAAATTACAGAATCTGCATTGTGACATGGGTGAGCTTTTACAAAACAAACAGATTACTAATAGAACATTATTCTAAATTATGTACTTTAGTCATCTGGACAAAGTCCAGCTCTACATTAACAAAAGGTCTCCAAGGTGGTGGTAGCTGACATTGTATTTTAAATAATCGCACAGCAATTAACATACTGAAGTATCAAAGAGGAGACATGAGTGGTATACCAACTTCGGGTAATTTGATTAAATAAAGCTGCCTTACCTGCATGGGCTAGTAAAAGATATGCCCTTACCAGGTAAGGTGGCAAGAAGGCAGGCATCACCAGTTGGCCATCTGGATGTTGCCATACTCCATTAGAGGATTTAATATATCCATCTTTGAGCCACTTTTGAACTTTTCCGTGTGATGCCTCAGCTTGAAAACTGACACTATTAAAATCAGACATGTCATTATTAGTAGAGCTTTAGAATAGCATTAAATAATAATTATTACTTTTATAATCTACTTGGTGGCATAATCTGCCAAATTATCTATGCCCTTTTAGTAGGCACTCAATGAAAATTTTTAACAGCAAAAAAAACACTTTTTGTTTTTTATTTTGAGCAGATACGTCTTTAGTTTGATCTGGCATTGTGGATAGGAATGTCCTTTATGTCCTTTCTAGAAGAAATCAGATAATTAGTCACACACACACACACACACACACACACACACACACACACACACACACACACACACACACACACACACACAATCATGCTCTTTACCATCTTCAGCAATAGAAAACACAGATGCAAGATTTAGAACAGAACAGCGTATTAGAGAAACAGATGGATCAGGAAAAGAAAAAGTGCACACTTATATTTAGCTAGGCGTGCAGTCAAGAAGGGCTGAGTTTCATTTTAAGTAATAAAGATGATTCAGAGTGAGGGATAGCTACTGTAAGATCCTACTCTGAGATATTAAATGTCCTTTTTCTGCAAGGATACTTAAAAGATACAGGGTATTCTGCTAACACTGCTGAAAAGAATAAGATACTATTAATAAATCATTTACATATTGCACTAACACAGACCCATCTGGAAATGTCACATCCTTTAAATATATATTTTTTTAGAATTTGAGGAAAGAAAAAAATGAAAGATACAGTGCATCCTTATGGAAACTGTGTCCATGTATACTACTATTCCTTATAAGTCAAAGAAAACAGAAACTAACTTTCAGAATGGATAGGTAGAGAAAAGAATGCTGAACAGAGAGGTGTTACAGAAAAATATTTCACTGTAGATATTTATCAACTAAGTATTGGTGCTGGTTTTGGAACCACAGAAAAAGTTGGTAATACTGCACTGTTTATAGACCTGAGATCTGGCTCAAACCTATAAGTATTTTATTATATTTTTTATTTTTATTTTACAGGGAGAATAGGAGTGTGAAGACTGGTAGAGAAGGGTGAAGGCTGCCAGCCTAGTCAAATAGAATTTGATGCATAATTCTGGCATTTGTAAATATAAATTTAAAATACAGGCTTGTGTCTTAAATGTAAAGAAATGCTGTTTCAACAATGTGGCAACATTGCCATCTGCTGTAAGGAAAACTAAGTGAAGCATTTCTTATTTTTACTTTGAAATTAAAATTACCTTATGTCTATTCCTTTGAAGTTAGAATTTGGACTCAATGGGTCTGGAGTAGGCATCCTGCCTATTGTTTTAAGGCTAAAGTTAATTACCAGAATTTACATGTGGAATGTCCTTTACTGCTCTAAGTGTAATAGAATGTAAAGGCAGTTTCTGTCAGCCTGGGAATCAGGAATGTGTAAACAAATGATGTAATGTTTTATCAGAACTGCAGTTTCAATTTAAACAGTGAGAACCAGAGATAGCATTTTTGTCTGACTATTCAACTTAGCACTGCCTTGCTCTATGTAAGTAAGTTACTTTAGAAGTATGTTTTCTTGTAGAAATAGCTAGACTATAAAGATTAGACTAAGTGTTTTTCTGTTATGTCAGAACTGTACTACTCAATTATTTTAGGTTTCTGTGTGATCTCTGAACTCTTGAATAGCACTGTGGTGTAGTAGTATTGTCTTGTGGTTTTAATTATTTATTATTAAATATTTTAAAACCTTTTAACTGTGGCTGGTTTATGTAGAGATAATTAAGCTCTAGAGTACATTGCATGCTTATAAGTGATCCTGTAATAAACTCTTACAAAGCCTTAAGATTGCTTAAGTTACACTACTATTGGATAATAATATTGCACAGTAAAAATTGGATACCCTTTTAATGGCCTTTGGGTAGCTGATAATTATTAGCTGGTAGTGGCCGTGATTACTATCGTATAGTCTGGGTAAAGAGGCACAGCTGGAGAATCTATGTCAGCCTTTCCCAGGAGTGTCTGTGAAGTTGTATAAATACTTATCTCAAAGTGTGTGTGTGTGTGTGTGTGTGTGTGTGTGTGTGTGTGTGTGTGTGTCAGCTACTGGGCAGGGACATGAAGCACTGGTTGGACAGAGAGGGTACTGGGGGTTTTAGCTTGCCAGCTAGGCTGAGATCTGGACCCTATAGCTGTGCCAGTGGGGAGTCTTATTGGGGACCTGAGGAACAAGGGAGCAACCAACCCCAGATGGACTGTGATCTCTGTGTGCACTTAAGGGAAATTGTACTTTACTGTGTGTATTTGTTATCCTTTCCTCTTATATGAGATGCCCTCTCTGGTATTAGTGGTGAGGATTGAGGCTCCTTGATTGCTGGGCCAGGGAGTGGCCGTCACTTGTGATTTGCAGTGGTGGGATCCACTTCACATTTGTGGTGGCAGTAGATATCCACATCACGTATTAATTAGTTGGCAAATACTAATCGGCTTGTAGTGGTGTGGGTAGAGTGAATCCTGTAGCTTATGTACAGTGATCTCTGAAGATGTTTTGTACTCTAAAACAGCCACGCGGTGAATACTCAGAGTTCAGATCACAATTGTTTTATTTCTTTTGTTAGCTTAGATAGTCAGGGTGAGCAGGCAGCATGTCAGCAGAGGAGTATGGAAAGCTGACAAGGAGCCAGGTGGTGGAGATGTGCCAGGCTAGGGGGATGGTGCATGGAAACCTGACTAAGGCAGACCTGATTGCACCCTTGGTTACAGCTGTATCAGAAAACAGTATCCAGGAGGACAATCAGACTGGCAATGGAGATACAATATCCTTGGAGAATGGACAGCTCAACCTTTCTGTGAAGGACAATCAGACTGGCAGTGGAGATACAATATCCTCAGGGAATGGACTGATCAACCTTTCTGCAGTGGACTGAGTAATCCAGCTGGAGCTAAAGAGACTTGAGTTGCAGGTCAGGCATTTGGAGATAGAAGCCGAAGAAAAGGTCAGAGGAGGCATGAGAGGGAAATGCTGACTCTTTGGCAGAGTCATGGAGGTAAATGGGAAAGGGAGTAACTGGACCCCAGAAGCACAACAGGTCAGTAAATTTCTTCCGCAATTTAAAGAGGGGGATAATGTTGATAGTTTCATTCATATGTTTGAGTGGGTATGCAAACAGTATAGTGTTGACCAAAGGCTCTAGGTATGGTTCCTGACCCCCTTACTCCATGAGAAAGCTGCAACTTTTTTTATTAAAAATGCCAGACTCCATCTGTTTTGATTATACTGATGTAAAAAATGTCTTTTAGAATGTTTTAAGCTAACACCTGAAATGTATAGGACAAAGTTTTGTGAGCATAGACACAAGGCAGATGAAAGTGTGTATGAATATGTTGCTGAACTGAGCACTTATTTTCATAGCTGGGTGAGTGGATGTCAGGTTACCACTTCTGAAGGGCTGGCAGACCTTTTGGTGAGGGAACAAGCCCTTAGCACTTTGCCTGAGGACATGAGGATCTGGTTATCTGATAGACAATGTGCTACTTCAGGTGATTGGGGAAGAAGGGAAATCTATACCTGGCAAGCAGGGCAGCCCTGCACAGGAAGGGGACCCCCAGCACTCCTCATGGGTCTAAAGGAACCCATGATGGGCAGCACAGACTGACAGAATCTGCGAGTAGCAGGGGAAGCCACTAGTCCAGGTACTTGTCCAGGAGCTAGGGTAAATGTTTTGAATGCAAACAGTGGAGCCATGTGGAATACAGGTGTCCATGGTGGCAAGGTGGGGAACCAAAGGTGAGGGAGCCAATAAGTGGGAAAGACAAAAATGCCAGTAGTAGGTTGTCTTGAGACAACAGGGGTACTAAACTACCATCCTGTAGAGGTCCTGAGAGGGAAGGAGTTGGATGAGACAGTACCATGTACTTATGCAGTTACATGCAGTGAGGTTAGGAGACAAGCATGTGGGTCTGGTAGCCTGGGGGAGACCCAGACAGACTGCATACTTGCAGCCAGGATTGGTGAGGTGGTTACTTCAGGGAGTGTGCTACGCTGTAGCAGTGACACTGAAGGTGAGCCACAGCTGCTTGTGGGTACTGATGTTCCCTTGGACAGGGTAACTGCAAAGGTAGAGGTGAGTAGTAGTACCCAGGCTGACAGTGAGGCACCACTGTCAGAGGATGCCAGACTTCCTGTGGAAGGGGAGCTGGGAAGGGTTACAAGGAGAGAGTTGAGACAGGCTCAGCTCTCAGACCCTACATTGTAAGGCCTGAGGCAGGTAGCTAGGGAGGCATCTGATTCTCAAGGAAATGGTGAATCTGCATGCTGGGACAAAGGGTTACTATACAGAGAGTGAGCCCCTGAGGGAGGGCTAGAAGGTGGGACAGTACAGCAGTTGGTAGTACCTAGAGCCTACCATCTGGCGCTTCTAGCCGTAGCCCATGATATTCCCTTTGAAGGTCATATGGGCATAACATGTACAAAAGAGGCATCTTACACAGAACTTCTATTGGCCTGGAATTTCCAGAGATGTAACAGGGTACTGCAGGACCTGTGAGCAGTGCCAAAAGTTAGGCAAGGCAGGAGCCAAGGTGAGAGCTCCTTTGATGACTTTGCCTGTGATTGAAGGGCCATTTCATAGGGTAGCTATGGATATTGTGGGTCCTCTGAGTACTCCAAGTTCCACAGGGAAAAAGTATATCCTAGTGGTAGTGGATTATGCTACACGATACCCTGAGGCAGTGGCTTTGTCCTCCATTGAGACAGGGAAGGTGGCAAATGCTTTGTTAGAGATTTTCAGCGGGGTAGGTTTCCCAAAAGAAATACTGACTGACTGAGGTGCCAATTTTATGTTAGACCTGCTGGCTTGTCTGTGGAAGTCCTGTGGTGTGAAGCACATGAAGAGCACCCCCTACCATCCCCAGACTAATGGTCTTGCTGAGACGTTAAACTCTACAATCAAGTTTATGCTACAGGCATTTGCAGATCAGTTTAAGAGGGAGTGGGTCAAATATTTGCCCCATCTGTTGTTTGCTTACAGAGAGGTTCCCCAGGAATCCACAGGTTTTTCACTCTTTGAGTTGCTGTATGGACATAGGATGAGGGGACCTCTAGATTTAATTCGAGATGAGTGGGAAGGTGAGTGCAAGTTTCACAAGGAGTTTGTTGTGGCATATGTCCTAAACCTCAGGACAAGGCTCAGGGAACTCATGGGCTTGGCCCAGGAGAACCTGGCAGAAGCCCAACAACAGTAAAAGGTATGGCATGACAGGAATGCTCGAGCTAGAGAGTATGCTGTGGGGCAGCAGGTAATGGTTCTCATTCCTGTCAGACACAACAAACTGCAAGCAGCTTGGGAGGGTCCCTACAAGGTGGTAAGAATGGTAAGTGGTGTTAACTACATGGTGGAACTGCTAGGCAGACAGCAGGGGCACAAATTGTACCATGTTAACATGATAAAACCTTACCATGATACGGAGGCCCTTGTGCTGAGCATTTGCAGTGGATTGCAGGAGGAGTCTGAGGGACATCTGGTGACTGATCGCTTCAGTGAGGCTCGGGCTAACACCTCAGTGGAAGGGGTAGCAATGTTCCAGCAGCTATCCCCTACCCAGGTTTGAGAAATCTGTGCAGTGTTGCAGGAATTTAGGGACATATTCACTGGGAAACCAGGGCACACCCACCTGGTGCAGCACCAGGTGGATACAGGACCCCAAAGGCCTATTAGGCAGGCCCCTTATAGGGTGCCTGAGAGAGTCAAACAGACTCTGAGGGAAGAGGTACAGGAAATGTTGGAACTAGGGGTGATTCAAGAGTCCAACAGTCCCTGGGGCTCCCCAGTGGAGCTGGTGCCAAAAAAGGATGGCAGCACCAGGTTCTGTGTGGATTACAGGAAATTAAATAGTCACACAGAGTCGGATGCTTACCCCATGCCTAGGACAGATGAGGCCCTAGAGCAGCTGGGTGGGACTAAATATCTTACAATCATTGATCTTACCAAGGGTTACTGGCAGGTGCTCTTGACTCCCAGTGCTAGAGAGAAGTCAGCCTTTGTGACTCCTTTTGGCTTGTATGAGTTCACAAATATGCCCTTTGGGATGAAAAATACCCCAGCAACTTTCCAGAGGCTGGTAGGTAATATCCTAGTAGGAGCTGGAGGGTTTGCCCTTGCCTACCTAGATGATATTGCCATCTACAGCCATTCCTGGCCAGAGCACCTTCAGCATGTCAGGCAGGTGCTGGGCAGACTACAGAGGGCAGGGTTGACCATTAAGCCGAGCAAATGTCAGGTGGGTATGGCGGAGGACTCCTACCCAGGACATAGAGTGGGGAGTGGTAAGATAAGGCTAGAACCTGCCAAAGTGGAAGCCATTTAGGCATGGCCTGCACCTGTTACCAAAAAGCAGGTAAGGGCATTTTTAGGGACAGCAGGGTACTACAGAAAGTTTGATCCAGTTATAGTACCATAGCTGCACCCCTCATAGACCTGACAGGGTGGAACAGGCCAGATAAGGTAGTGTGGACCCCAGCATGTGAGCAGGCATTCCAGAAGCTTAAAGAAGCTTTGGGAGGATCCCCTGTGTTAGCCAGTCCAGATTACAGCAAAGAGTTTGTTGTGCAAGTGGATGCTTCAAACCATGGGGTGAGGGCTGTACTTAGCCAGATTTCTTTAGAGGGGGAAGAGCACCCAGTGGTTTATCTCAGTTATAGGCTCCAACCCAGGGAGGAATGCTATGCAGCTGTAGAAAAGGAATGTCTAGCCATAGTGTGGGCACTGCAGAAACTTCAGCCTTATCTGGATGGAAGTAAATTCACTGTAATGACAGATCGCAACCCTCTAACATGGTTAAACAGAGCCAGCCAGCAAAATGCCAAATTGCTAAGATGGAGCCTGGGGTTGCAAGCATATGATATGTCAGTGCAGCACCACAGTGGGAGTAGCAATGCCAATGCAGATGGGCTCTAAAGACAGGGAATGGGGTGAGGTACACTCAGATAGACCTAACCCTCTCAAGTGGCATTTCTTAAGGGGCACTTGAAAAACTAACTTGAGTTCACTGGGGGGGGGTGTGAAAACTGGTAGAGAAGGATGAAGGCTGCCACCCTAGTCAAATAGAATTTGATACATAATTCTGGCCTTTGTAAATATAAATGTAAAATACAGGCTTGTGTCTTAAATGTAAAGAAATTCTGTTTCAACAATGTGGCAAAATTGCATCTGCTGTAAGGAAAACTAAGTCAAGCATTTCTTATTGATCCTTTGAAATTAAAATTAACTTATGTCTATTCCTTTGAAGTTAGAATTTGGACTCGATGAGTGTGGAATAAGCATCCTGCCTATTGTTTTAAGGCTAAAATTAATGACCAGAATTTACATGTGGAATGTCCTTTATTGCTCTAAGTGTAAAAGAATGTAAAGGCAGTTTCTGTCAGACTGGGAACCAGGAAAGTGTAAACAAATTATGTAATGTTTTATCAGAACTGCAGTTTCAATTTAAACAGTGAGAACCAGAGATTATTAAGCATTTTTGTCTGACTATTCAACTTAGCACTGGCTTGCTCTATGTAAGTAAGTTACTTGTTTTCTTGTAGAAATAGCTAGGACTATAAAGATTAGGCTAAGTGATTTTCTGTTATGTCAGAACTGTACTACTGAATTATTTTAAGTTTCTGTGTGATCTCTGAACTCTTGAATAGCACTGTGGTGTAGTAGTATCGTTTTGTGGTTTTAATTGTCCCGTTCGATTCTCAGCTAGAGAGTCTTCTGTGTGGTGGCATACGTGAATGGGGCATGCCTTCGTAAAAATCCACTACCAATCATTAGCGGACTGGAGTTCCGCTGTGGCGACCCATAACCGGGAAAAGCTGAAAGACACAAACAAATTATTAAATATTTTAAAACCTTCTAACTGTGGCTGGTTTGTGTAGAGATAATTAAGCTCTAGAGTACATTGCATGCTTATAAGTGATCCTGTAATAAGCCCTTCCAAAGCCTTAAGATTGCTTAAGTTTCACTGCTATTGGATAATAATATTGCACAGTAATAATTGGACACCCTTTTAAGGGCCTTTGGGTAGCTGATAATTATTAGCTGGTGGTGGCAGTGATTACTACCATATAGTCTGGGTAAAGGGACACAGCTGGAGAATCTGTGTCAGCCTTTCCCAGGAGTGTCTGTGAAGTTGTATAAATACTTATCTCAAAGAGTGTGTGTGTGTGTGTGTGTGTGTGTGTGTGTGTGTGTGTGTGTGTGTGTGTGTGTGTGTGAGCTACTTGGGCAGGGACACGAAACACTGGTTGGACAGAGATGGTACTGGAGGTTTTAGCTTGCCAGCTAGGTTGAGATCTGGACCCTGTAGCTGTGCTAGTGGGGAGTCTTATTGGGGACCTGGGGAGCAAGGGAGCAACCAGCCCCAGACGGACTGTGATCTCTGTGTACACTTAAGAGAAATTGTACTTTACTGTGTGTATTTGTTATCCTTTCCTCTTATATGAGATGCCCTCTCTGGTATTAGTGGTGAGGATTGAGGCTCCTTGATTGCTGGGCCAGGGCGCGGCCATCACAAGGAGTATTACAAAGACTTTTAGCTGGCACTATTTATTTTTTTGTTTTATCAAAGACCGCACTACAAGTTTGATTTCTTGTTGTGCTACCATGGAATTTTAGAGAGGGGTTTGATGGATTCAATTTTATTTTTACAGCTTTTGCAGATTTTAGTATACCTACTTTATTAGTATGTTTAACCCATAAATTAGCAGGTACCTGCTGCAGCAGTTTTCAGTTGTCTGTATGCCTTCAAAAGGCTCCTCCCAGCTTTTGCTAAGAATTGTAACACTTTCCCCACAGATTCTGCTGGAATATCTTGATACACCCCCTCTGGTGTACAGCAAATGGTACCACCCAGCTCACACAGAAGATTCACTGGTGCAGTTGTACTCAAAGAAAATAATGCCTTTCTTGTCAATCAGACCTAAAGAAATGGGTGTAGGTTTTAAAACAGGATATTTAACAGTAGCATTTGTTACACCAACTGGCTTTACTTTGTTTCTGTACTGGTATTTAACTGTCTGAAGTAACTTTTAATACAGATCTAGTGTTTTCAGTTCTACCAAGAATAAAATTGGCTTTGCATTTATTTCTACTTTAACATAGGGTCCTTTTTGATGCAGTGGCAGCAAGGAGTCAAGATTTAGTTTTGTTTATTATCCTGCTATAGTCAGTATGGTGATTTGCTGCACTTTATAAGGACTTTAAATATTTTTTCTTGCCAGCCTATAAACACTTGCTTCATTTGATGTTGTACAGGGTTTGCAAACCCTGCACAAAGGCAGCTGCAATAGCTGGTTTAGCTTGTTCATTTGGGTCTGATATTTTTGAATGTTTAGCAAACACTGCTTTAAGATGACTCAAATAATCTGCAGAGGCATTATCTTTATTTTGCCTACATGCCTGACACACTTTTGTAATCTAACAATACTATGCTTTTATTTATTAGTGCATTTTCTGTGGGAGTGAAATTTGTTATTTTAGCCTTTTCAAGTAACTGTGTTTTTATTTCATTTGAAGCAACTTCCCGAAGCATCTGATTTAAATCTATCAAAGTAGGCTTGTAATGTTTTTTAGATTTCACCTTAAACATTCATGGATGTTTTTTTTTAGTTAGAAAACATTTAGACATAGTATGCAAATCAGCATTAGCCCCCCCCATTTTTTTTAAGGTGCCAAAAAAAAAATCTTCTGCAGAGGCACTAGCCACTTGTACATTCCTGTCATGTGAGTGCTTGTGTTGAGCTACAGGAATGTCAGACCAATGCTTCTGTTGGAGAGGTAGAAGCTTGTTGAGAATGATAGGAAGAAGAAAGAAAAAAACGTTTTAACTGCCGATGCCTGTTCTAAAGACGAATTGAACAGGAGAACTAAGTTCAGATGTAACAGTACCATGCTGACCTCATGTTCAAAAATGCAGAGATCTGAGAAACAGCAGAATCTTGTATAGGGGCCACCCGTACCGGTAGATATGGGGGTGGGGGTGCAGTAGCTACTGCAGGATTATCATCCTCTTGAGGCGTCTCTGCTTTTTGGCCATCCTTAGTTTTTTTTTTTTTTTCCAAACCTGCCAAAACAGGATAAAAGGGATCCCTTTTTACTGGTCTGTACTACTTTCTTGACATCTTTTACCTGTTGCAACAGTTGTTTATTAGCATCCTGTAACCCCCTTAATCCTGACTTTTTCCCTTTAAAGAGCTTTGGTATACCAAGAATAAAATACTGACATTTGTTACCCACTTACTTAATACCTTTCAAGTTCATGAATTTATTCCTATCATAAATTTCATTTAATGGAAATACTCCAGCAGAACAATTCTCAGTAAGCTAAAATCAGTCATGCAAATACTTACAACTTCCTTTATTTTAACTATGATACATAAAATATGCAGGTGTTCCCTTTTCAGGGATTCAGTCTTGCTTGCTTATCTTTGTTTGTCTTTCTCTCTTTGTTTTTAAACTTATATTACAGATCCTGGGTCCTGGCAGTTTAGAGGAAAGAAAAATAACTATACCAATCCTCACACCATTCACGGAGGAAAGGATAGGTTAGAGGAGAGGTTTTGATCAGCCTTTTTCCACAGTACCTGCTTACTGTCATTGCATCATGAGCTCAAAAGTTATAGCTCCATTGCAGTTGGGATAATTGTGTCCAAAACTGACCACTCTTTCGGACCCTCTAAGAGTACTTTCACACAGTCACACCTGGACTTGATTTGACAACAGACACACATTTCAACATGCTGTAGGCACATAAATTTGAATTACCTCTACTTTTAACTTTTCTCTTTCTCTCTCTCTCTCTGCAGTCATAACACCACACAACAACACAGGGATCAGTCGTACATGAAAGCAGCAGAAAGCAAACAGTCATACCTCTTACCTTTTTTTTCCTGATGGTACCGCCCTCGACACAAGGCGCCTCCTTGTGTTAAATTGTTTCTCTCTTTTTTTTTTATATATAGATACACATATACAATAACAATTTGTCCTTCGTTGCTGTGGGATCCACCCAGTATAACATTGAGGGTACCGCCCTCAACACAAGGCACCTCCTTGTGTTTGTTATTTTATATAATTTAATAAATGTTTTGTTAAGACTTGTGGGAACCGCCCACTATTACTTTTACATACAACACAGAAGCAAATTTCTGTCATTCTATAAGGCAGCAGATACCAAATACCAAACAAGTAACTTGGTCATTCAACAAACAGGAACCTCATATAATTAAAAAACAAAGTCAGGCATTCAACAAAACAGTCCTTAAAAGCAAGGTCAGTCATTGAACAAAACAGGACATATGATATACTTAAAAGCAGCCAGTCATTTGACAAAGCAGTACACAGTATTATACTTAAAAGGAGTCAGTCGTTTAACAACGCAATAAACTCATTGCCACTATTATGCAGTTTTTTTAAAAAAAAAGAGGAAAGAAAGAAAAACATTTTTTTTTCCAAAGCCATTTTACCATCTTTAGCCTATATGTTTGCACACCATGAATGGATAAGGGTCTGAGCTCTGACCATTCCATACAAAACAGTGTGGAATTCACAGAAGAACTTTCTGTGCTGGGCCCTTTATAATTCATTCCACAGTGTTCCACAGAAAGATCAAAGTTCAGAATCTAAGCACTGCACCAAATGTTAAAGTGCAGTTTAAAAAGTACATAAATAACATTAATTTCTTTTTAGTCTTGAGTCAAGAATAACTCTTCAAGATGTGCAAAACATTTTCTTTTTATTTAAATCCACATACATCAGTGCTGAGAGACTTTGTTGTTGTTGACTGCGGTAGCGTTGTCGCCTCACAGTAAAGACGTTGTCCTGTTTGATTCTCAGCTACAGCGTCTTCTGTGTGGAGACATGCGTGAATGGGCGTACCTTCGTTGAAGGTTGTGCGTCAGAGTTGGTGACTCGGCATGTAAAAATCTACTGCCAATTATGCTGAGAGACTATCTACACAATTTAAACTCAGAGACTCTCCAAGCAGCAAAAATACACAGTTCTTATTTACTTTTTTTTATTAGTATCATGCATGCAGAATACTGACGTGGTCAAATAGGATTTCTGCAGACCCCCGTGTTGCTGCATGTGAACACTCAACAATAATGTTTTTATTAGAAAAACAGAAGCCATCTAACTTGTTAATCAGTCTTGTTTCCTGACTTTGTACATTTTAGTACCAGTACATTCTAACTCCCCAACATTCCTTGTAACTACTCTTCCCAGCCTGGGAAGGTCAGAGCTTACATACAGTGTGTTCTTTCTCGCTTTTACAAACCAGTCATTATAGCATTCTTAACCCCTTCAGTACTACTTTCCTTTTACATTTAGTCATCTGTTAATACACTTGCAGCTTGATATTAGAATGCAGTTGTGAAACACTCAGAACTACAATAAGTATTTGTGGTTTTCATAACTATGCATCTATACTACATATCATTTTTAACGAACAAATATTAAATAATTCATTAAACATATTTGTGAAGCAATTGTAAGTTAATATGCATTTTGTATAGAATAATCATGGGAGATGCATTTTTCTCTAACAAAGCTTCAACAACAGATGCAGTGTGTCCACTTCCACTCGGGAGAAAACTTTAACTTTGGAGACTTTATCTGACTTTTACCACAAACATCTTCACTGCAAAACACTGATGAGGTCATCCTGTCAAAAGTGCACTCTCTCCCTTTAGAAGTCAGACTTCTCCTATGGCACTTGCGATTCATATTTTGTACTATAGATTGGGTAACTAGTTAGGAAGGTAGTTAAAACCTGACAATGATGCACTTGCTTGTGTGTGTGTGTGTGTGTGTGTGTGTTTGTGTGTGTGCCTGTGTGTGTTGTGTGTGGATTTGAAGTGTCAGTTACATATAACTTCAGTGACAGAAATACTCTATCTACTTCCACACAGGTGAAGTATTTATACCTGGAGAAGACTTCTCCTCACCTAATGCACCTTTCACCACAAAAATCTCTGCAACGCACTAATGTGGTCACCCTGACAAAAGTGCACTCTCTTCCCTTAGAAGTCATACTTCTCCTGTGGTACTTGTGATTCATACAGTGTTCTCTAGAGTGTGTAACTAAATAGGTAGTCGGGTCAAAACCATCATTGCATAAATGCTATGAGTGTATGTGTCTGTACTGTCATGTTGAATTTAGTGTATCAGAACATCTGTTGTGTAGGCTTCCACTTAAATGACATATTTCCTCTGGGAGACTACAAATGTGGACATTCCCATTAATGAAATTTGACTTCTCCTGTGGTGCTTCCTGCTGATACTGTGTTCTCTGGCTTGTATAACTAAATAGGAAGGTGGTTTAAATCCAGCAGTGAGCAACTACTGTGAGTGTGTTTTTCTCTCTCATGATGTGTAGAAAAGGCTTCAACTATAGATATGCTGTGTTGTTGTATAGTGTTAGTAGGCTCTCCCAACACTTTCATTCCCTTTTAGCAGACACATCACCCTATTAAAACCATGGTGATGTCATCTATTCAAGTGTGGACTGTCACAGTTATAAAACAATGTCTCATGTTGTGCTTCTGATTAATGCAATGTTCTCTAGCTTGTGATCTTAAACAGGTAGTCTGTTCAAAACTAGGCATTACTCATTATACTCAGTCGTGTCAGTATGGATATGAATGTACATGTAGGTAACAATGTTGTCAACCAAATATCTGATGTGTACATGTATAGCTGTAGATTTTCCTTCAATACTTTCTGTGCATTTTAGCACAGACTACTTCTATGATGAACCCTGATGATGCAATTTGTTGAAATGTGCCTTTTCTACACCTAGGAGTAAGCCTCCTCCTATAGTGTAAGGAAATGATACAATGTTCTGTAGTTTGTCGCCTTAGTAAGACATGAGTTCAAATCTGTGGTAGTCTATACATTGTGCATGTTTCTGCTTCTGCCATCACAGTGATGAATGTATTATACAACACACGTATTTGGGTATACCTAGCATTGTGCGATATTTTATGACAAGGAGACAGATCGCACCACTCTTTTAACTAAATTACAGACTCATATAACTTGTAGCAATCAGATGATTTAATGCCTATAAATACACACGATCTCAAAACTGTAGTTAGAATTTTCCTGTGGCGTGTTCAGTCTACACTATATTTTTCTGTATTTATTTAACATTTGTTAACCAGGAAAGTCCGACTTGGAACAAAGCCAATTTTCAGCAGAGGCCCGGGGAGAAATGCTCCAGATGCATGTCTTTGTAGCATAGGAGGAAACCAGAGTGCCCGAAGGAAACCACACGAACACAGGGAGGATATGCAAACTCCACACAGAAGGCACCCCAGCTGAGAATCAAACCAGAGAACCTCTTGCTGTAAGGCAACAACCCTACTGCTGCATCACTGCACTATCAGTTCTTGTAGCTTATACAATCACACAGGTAGCTGTTCAAACCCACAGTGTCTGAGCCGTATCAATGTGTGTCAGTGTAGTGATGTGCATGAATGACATCTGCCACAGCTGTCATGTATACAATTACAATGGGAAAGGTGTTACTCATCACTTTTACCACAAAAAACTTTTTCACAACACAAAGATACATGCTGTCATGACTTCACATAAGTTGATTGTCACAGTTATGTTAAAACTTTGCCTGTGGCCTATGTGGTTAATACACATTTCATTAGCTTGTGGACTTACATAGGTGACTGTTCATTTCCAGCAAAGGACATCATTATACCAGCGTACTAATGTGACACAGAAAATTGCATTAAGTTATTTCCATTAGCTTTCATGTTGGACTAACATCTTATGAGACATTGGGGAATTCATGGCAGTCAAATAGGTGTTCTTTGATTCTTGTGGCAAGAATCTCCTATGGCATATGCAGTTACTACAGCCTTGTATAGCATATCTGTGCATCTAGACTATGGTTTGAATCTGAGCCTGTATGTGTACAAAACAATGTGTTCATAAATTAGGGGCTTGGCCAAGCAGAATTGATACTGGACTGTTCACAGCTGTGTGCACATTGACATAGCTACCTTCTTTTCATCACTTAGACAAATTTGTATTAGATAAATTATCTTCAAGAGCTCATTATTACTTCACACCTTGATTTGTGTTACTGTATTTTGGACATTCTTCATTACTATCTCCTCTGGCAGTCACAGTTAATACATAGCTCTGTACAGTGTGTAGCATGACTGGCAGGGTGTTGAATCTGTTAATATCTGTCTGACAGACACTTGTGACAGGCAATAGTGACTTAGGTAAGGAATGCAGATCTGGGACAGTAAAGGCCTATAGTTTTTAGGTTTCGTACCCATTACAATAGGATAATGATATAAGCCCTTCAAGTGTGTTCCTCATGACACAACCAATATGCCTTTTTCTGTGGCATGAATGGGTGATACACAGCTCTAATATCTCTCCTAGCATGTGTTTGAGTCTGGCAAAATGAAAATGTTGAGTATATCAGTGATGTCTCACAGCTCTTACTTATTTTCAGTATAATAATGCTCTGCATTGCATACCTTCATCCAAACATTTATGTATTAATGTTATTCTTTTGTTTCCAATGTAGAGATTTATGGGAGGGCTTATATAATATTTCTTAGTGTGTGGCATGCTGCAATATCATCAGAAAGTATGAGTGGGCTGTGTTATGAGACTTTGTTGTGTATTCATGTTGATAGTGTTTGTTGTAATTCCTTGTGAGCATGCCCAATATAATGATATAGCAAAAAGACCTTTAAGTAAGAGATTTGTTTTGTCATTTGCTGTTCTTTGTCAAGACTTACTTGAATTAACCTGTGGGATGTTCATGTTGCCAATGTCTATGCAATTGTGCTAGTGACAAATGGGTGGAGGATAACAACAGCTGTCAAAGGCCAGTGTACATTTGCTGTATCTGCAGTTCGGTCTTTTACAGATAAAACCTGGGTGTGCTTTATATTACTACAGAATCATAAAGTTATTACTACTGGTTTTAACAAAGCTCACTTCAGGGCTGCATATACATTGTAATATCCTGCATTCACATTTGTTCTTTAATAAATGTAATCAAGTTAGTATACAACACGTCATATCAATGGTTATAGTAACAAAAGCTCATCATAGTCATAAATAATTGCAGCCTAACATTTGCTACTTTTGCCCATCAGCTGATGTATCACTGGCATAATGCTAGCACTTTTATTTTATCCATGCCTTGTGTGGGCTACCTATCCATTTGATGTATCACTGGCATAATGCTAGCAGTTTTATTTTATCCATGCCTTGTGTGGGCTACCTATCCATTTGTGATATGCACATAACAACAGCCTATTTAAACTGATATACATCATGACATTCAGAAACACAACCCTTTTGTCAATAGACTGACTACACTTGATTTATGAACATGTTCACATATGCCACCTTAGCATGACTCATTTTGCAGGAACGTATGTCACATCTTCTATAATTATTGAAATGGAAATATGTATATCATCATTATTTTGTTTATATCCTGGTGCCAATGTGACATATTTATGTTATGTGTCAGGTTCTTCTGTATTTTTCATTCATTATTCATTATACTCAACTATGATCACTTGTTTGTGTGTTTCAATAAAGGATATTTCATTTTTAACTCAACTGTGGGCTACCTACTATTTTATTATTTTGTAGTACATATTTTAAAGTTCAATTTTTATTAGTGAACTAGGTGCATAACATATTTCAAGGAGTGAACTTCACACCCTCCACACTGCAAAGTTTCTGCTTGGTTTGTTTTTGGCCCAGTATAATTTGTATACTGGGTTTTCTGAGACTTTGAGAGATACCACAGAGTTTTCTTTTTGCAGTTCTTCTGTATTTTGCTACAGAAATGCACAGCATGCATGTACAGTCCCTAACTTTCTGACATTCACAACATGCAAGTCACTTAACATAAGGCTTTTCTGTCACTTAATAACATTATTGTTATGATTGTACAGGTGACCGTTAATCTTCTCAATATATGTATATTATTACAGGTGCGTACACTGCCCTAAAGCCATATCTATTGTTTCCTTCATTCACATATGGCAATGACAACTTTACAGTTCTTTAACTTGTATGTGTGTTCTAACATCAATCATGTAGATGTAATTTATTAACTTTTGTGTCTGTCACAGTATTAGATTCCAAGATTCCAATGGCAGATTGCTTCAATATACCTGCCATACAGGTATAGGAATTCACAGTACAATAATAGGTTCATAGGTGAGTGCTAGGTTAGTTGTCCTTGTTGGCCCTTTAAGACTAGCCTGTTTTCCTTTCAAATGTGAGAATCAAACCCTGTACCTTGTACCTGTGAGGTAAACCAGAACGAACAAACCCCCACGCAAGTACGATATGGTGCTAAGCTCAAAAAAGTCCAATTCTTCACCACAAAAGCCAGCACTCTATTTAGTCATTTGTTGAAAATAGAACTTAACAATTCCATCCACATAGGAAGCACAAAAAATCAGTCACCAACACCATGGGGTGAAAACAGCATACCGGTTTCAGCTTATAGCCTTCATCAGTGCTAACCACCTTAACCACTATATCAACTCCCAGCCCGAAAAGAATCCAACTACCTTGTGTGGGATTAGAACCCACGACCTTCTGCACCAAAGGTGACTGTTCGACCGGTTGAATATTATAAATATCATGTGAGCAATAGAAATATAACTGTGTGCCAATGAACATGTATAACGGCAATTTTAAATTTATGTACTTTCATTCTTACTATATTACTGTTTAGCAGTTACATTAATATAAAACATATGCTTGGTTCATACATGTTAAAAAGTAAAATACTGTCTGGGCCAGATTCAATAAAGCTTATACTAAGAGTATACTAAGTGTACATGATATGCATTTAAGAACATTCTTATCACATTTTTTGTGCTTTCTAGTCACTCAGAAGAATTACACTAAGTGTACATGTAGTCTACACTTTGTGGTAACCTTTGTGAATCCCTGTCAATATTTAAAGCTGCAAAAATAGCAATAGGAAAACTAAAATTAGAAGGAAGAAGGTGTGAGTTATGTCTGTGTTGTTTATTCCCTCAGAATGGTGTACACTTAGTGTAAGCTTTATTGAATCCCAGGGATAGTATCATAATAACCAAACAAAGAAAATAGGTGTGAGTTATGTCTGTGTTGTCTGTTCATTCAGAACAGTGTACACTTAATGTGGACTTAGTGTAGGCATTATTGAATCCCAGGGTCTTTCTGTGGTTGCAAATGACAACAAATTGCAAAGACTCGTCCCTTTCTGATGTAAATGACACAACAGCTGTAGTGATCATTTATTCATGTTTATACATGATGATGTGGAGAACACAGCAGTACTGTCGATTACTACAAATAATTTACAGTATACTCATCTGATATGCAGTAATTGCAGTGTATGCGAATATTCCCTAATGTTATCTCAACATAGCATTTTATTAACATTTATATCACATTTACTCCCCTTTGTTATACTGTTGCTTGGAGTACCTCATGCATCCTTTTTCAGCATGTCCATTTTTATATATGTGCAGGGATCAATAAAGTGAAAAGGATTACTTTTTTATTAAATCAATATAAAAATATTTATGCTAAAATGCTCTTTGTGAAATAATCATATTTTAATCATGAGTACATTTCCCATGTTTAGCCTCCTCTGCTTCTTATTCCTGCTGTAATTCCGCTATATGAGTACAGTTTCCATGTTTAACTTTGCTTGCATCTTAATTGTCTCAATAAACTTGCCTTTGCTTTGTATTAGCTGTATGCACATGCTCGCTCACTAGGTTTGTCTACAGGCAACAACTTTTGTTAAGTTGTGTGTTTGAGCTTGTGTGCAGCTTTTTTTGGTCACTAACACTTCTGCTGACCATGGGAAGGTGTTGATAAATGTATAGGTTTGCATGCATATTCAGTGAGCACTGCTGCTAATCACACTAACACACTTAAATCATGTAGGCTTAGTGAGAAGTACACACACTTGTTAATGAATCTGAGGGCATGTCTTTTGCACTCTCATTCCACACTGCCTGCCACTATTCCTTCCCATTTATATCTATATCTGATCTGTCTGTATATTAGTTGTCTATCTACCTATCCTATCTATCTATTTATTTTTATTTTATTTATTTTACATTTGGGATAGTCCGACTGGACACATATCCATTTACAGCGGAGGCCTGGGGAGAAATGCTCCACAATTAGATTAACATCAACATGGTAATACAAACAATAATATAACAATGATAACTGAGGTAATTACAGACATAAAAAGACTCATACAATCCAGTCTAAACAATAAACAATACATCAGCAGTAAGTGAGTAAATTTACAAAGATAGAGTCTCATACATCAAGCTTTAACATTGGATTAGTGAGATAGGATAAAAGAATAAAAAATCATATGATTAGACATGACGTATTATACAATTTCAAGTTAACAGAAAGATACCTAACTGTAGCATATATACAGTAGAGATATCAGGAAGGAAGGTGTAAAGTGTGCTGAGATTGTGCGATTCATGTGAACATAACCATGCATTCATAAGATGTCATTTGAGAGCATTTTTGAAATGTGTGTTAATGAGGGCAGAGGTCAGAGAAGGGGGGAGGTTATTCCATGATCTAGCTATGGCATGAGAAAAAAAGCTTTTCCTGAGTTGTTGTTAACTATAGAGATGCAGAGGAGGGATTTCTCAATAGATCGGAGAGGACAATTAGTTCTGTATGGAGAAAGTAACTGGCTTAGTGCTGGGTTTTTTTCAGGATATCTAACAATATTAAAGGCAATGACTAGCTGGTGGTAATTGAGTAGCTGGGGAAGTTCTAACCATCCTAGTTCCCTTAGAGATTGACAGTGATGGGTTCTGAAGGTGCAGTTGTTAGCAAACTTGGCAATTTTACTGTAACATGATTCAAGTCTGGTGCGATCAAGTTTTCTGACTTGGGTAAGAATTGGAGCGGCATACATTAGAGTGGAGAGTAGATGGGTTTGGGTTAGAATGATCCATGCCTGTTCTGAGAGGAATTGTTTATGCCTATATAGGGTTCCCATTTGTTTTGTGGACCTTTTTTATGGTTTGTGAGATACGGACATCGAAGAGTAGGTTATTGTCAATTTCTACACCAAGGAGTTTGGTATAGACAGATGGAGATATGATGGTACCATTTTTGGAAGAGATTGAAATGGATGGGGGGGTAGGTATAGATTTGTTGGGGGTGAAAAGTAACAATTTTGTCTTACTGGGGTTTAGGATTAGTTGGATATCAGTAATCCAACTTTCTACAGAACTGAAGGATTCTTGTATGAGTTGTAGAGTGAAAAGTGATGGAGCAGAGCAGATAAGAGTTGAATCGTCAGCATACTGTATAAGGGAGGCATGCTGGGGTGGAGGTGTGTAGATTGTTGGTAAATATGGAGAAGAGTAGTGGGCCTAAAATTGTGGATCGACTATTGTACTTAGGAGTAACGGAGATTGTATGCCTTGCCATTGATCTAATTGCTGCCTATGTGACAGATAGCTTTTAAACCAGGCAATAGTCAAAGGGGCAAAGGATACAGAGGCCAGGGAGTCTAGAAGTCTGGAGTGTGAGACCATTTCAAATGCTTTTGAGAGCTCTAAAATATTGAAGAAACAAAATTATTGTTATTTCTGTGAAGGTTGACCTGGTTAGTGAAAGAGAGGAGAGCAGTTGTTGTGCTGTAATTTTGCCGGAAGCCATGTTGTGTGGAGGAGAGAAGATTGTATGTGTTTAGGAATTTCATGACTTGAGAGTGAATACACTTCTCAAGCAGTTTAGATAAGGGGATAGAATGGCAATAGGATGGTAGTTTGAGAATTCATAAGAATTTCCATTATTATGAAGTGGTATAATATATGAAACTTTCCAGAGTTGGGGATGTAGGCTTCCTGTATGGAGCAGTTGATGAGGATAGAAACTGGGTAAGATAGGGATTTAGCAGCAATTTTTAGGAATTTAGCTGGTAGACTGTCAGCTGTAAGGGTGGTTGGCTTCAGTTTTAGGAGGAGTTTTTTTAATAGTGGAAGTGGGAACTTGTGGGAGAGCAATGGAGGGGATATTGTCAGTGTATTTGGTAGGCATATGTGTATGGTTGTTATTGGATAGCTGGGAGGGTAGAGTTAGGATGGATTTTGTAAAGTAGTGATTAAGATGGGATGTTATATCTTTGGTACTGTTATCGGAGGAGGGGGCTGGAGCGGCAATTTTTCCTGGTTTTAGAAGAGAGTTGATACCATGCCAAAACTTTTGGGGGTGTTTTGAGTGTTTGTTTTGGACACCGAGGAAATAGTTCTTTTTGTCTAGCTTGGTTTGTTTCTTGGCCTGATTTCTGAGTTGTTGGAAATTTTGTTTGGCTATGCTAGAGTTATCCCTTTTCTGGATTTCCAAGCTTTATCTCTAGACTTTAGTAAGGCTCTTGGGTCCCTACTCAGCCATGGTGCATAGCTTGCCTTGACTCTGAATTTTCTAATGGGTGCAACTTTGTTGAGGACATTTAAGAGTGTGCTATTAAAGTATTCAACAGCTTGGTCTAAACCTAGGGTTAGTAGTGGTTTCCAGTTAGTTTGTTTTAGAGTAGAGTTTAGCTCCTGTATGTTTAGTTTATGGTCATCTCTAACTTGTCTAAAGGTTATGGGCTTGGGTACGTCAGTGCGTTTGCGAAGGAGAAAAGTGGGGAGATGGTCACTGAGACCATCTGGTAGACAACTTGTATGGTAGTTTTGTTTGGGGCAATTGACTAGTGTCCACTCTAGAATGGATTGTTTATGGGTTCTTTTATCAACTCTAGTAGGTTTTTGAATGAGTTGTGAAAAACCAAAGAGATTAATATGATTAGTGGGGTTGTTAGAATCACAGGCTATCCAATCGGTATTTAGATCACCTAGTAAGATAGTTTCTTGTTGCAGATTCTCTGAGGTCCACTGTAATATTTCCTCAATAGTAGGGGAGTTGTTTCCTGGGGGAATATAACAGCAAAGAATATTAAATTTTTGTTATTGTTTAAGTATAGAATTGTACCTAAGATTTCGGTATTTTGAAACTCGGGAAGTGGGATTTGTAGAGCTTTTATTTTGAGGTTATTTTTAAAGAAAATTGCAATTCCGCCTCCCTTCTTGCCTACTTTATCTAGTCTTAAGATATTATATCCTGGTAGAAGGATTTCTTCATTTTGGGTGTTGGGTTTTAGCCAGGTCTCAGTGATTGTTAGTATGTCTGGGGAGTAGTGGGTTATAAATGCATATAGGTCAGGAAGCTTATTGGATATGCTTCTGGTGTTGATGTTGACAGTTAGCAGGTCAGAGTTTTCTTTGTTTGAGGCGGGGTATTAAGTGGACCTGGGTTTGGGTGTATGTCACCTGATATAAGTAGGTGCTTTGTGATCAGTAGTATGTGTTTAATTGTAAGTGCTATTTCTAAGTTGGATATGAATGATATTTTAGTAGAATAAGATGTAGTTATGTGGAATTTATGTATGTGTAGTATTGAGCTGTCTGGGACTGATAGGAAAGTTTGTGTGTGAGTTTGTCTTTATGAAACTATGTGTAGTATGGAATAAAGTGTTTTCCAGTGGAGTGTTTGTGTGTATACAAGTGATGTTTGTAATGTATGCAAGGATTAGGAAGAGAAATCCTAAGGTGATTTGTGTTTTTTGAGGGAGCAGTAGTTTGGTGTAAGTGTTGCTATGGTTTATAGGTTGGGGTAAATGTGAAAGCATGGCTAGTTGCTGCTTTGTGATTGCTTAAGGCAAGGACTAGATAGTGGGCGTGGAATGTCTTAAGGAGTAGAGGATACTGATTGGTTTAAGGTGTGATCAGGTGATGAGGGATTAGAATAAAAGTAGTAGTAATGGTGGCGGGTGGAAATTGGGGTCAGGGTATATATCTGTATCTATATAGATAGCTATAAAGAGAGGGAGAGGGAAGACTCCATGGTCTCATGTTCATACTTATTTCAGTGCTTAATTATTTGAACTTTTAACCATACAAATTTGATGAAAGCAATATAAAGTAACATGAACAAAGAGAAAAACAATTAGGTAGAATTAAATTACTAGGGGTCATATTTTCAGATGAGTAAATAAATAGTTGAATAACAATGTAAAATTCACAATGCAACACTGTGCTACAGTATTCCACAGATTGTTTTACAGAGTAACTTGATTATATTGTAAATTAAAATTCAGGTATCAGGTATCAAAATGTCTTGCAATAAGATAAACTATTACTTGTTTGTTCAGTTACCTGAAGGATACTAAAGGAAAATACCCCAAACTACTGAAAGAGCAACAAAATTTACTCATAAAATTGAATCATATTAATTGCTGACAAATGAACTTGGGAAAGAAAGCTGCAAACCAGAATTAATCCAAGAACAAATTGAATCATATTAATTGCTGACAAATGAACTTGGGAAAGAAAACTGCAAACCAGAAATAATCCAAGAACAAATGTTCAGAAGATCTCTAGACACTAAACTCAGACAACATCAGAGAATTTGCAGTAACAAGATTAAGATTTTCCCCATCAGTAAAAATGTAAAATATAAAATTGCCCATTTTACATTTTACCAGCATGGTTCCCATTTCTTTGTGTACATAATGACCCCCATCTCAGTGAGTGTATGGTAAATTACAGACATGTCATCAACACTGTGTATATCAGAGGAGTAAATGTCAAAACTTTAAACTGTTTGAATGATTGTTTCACCTCTGTGCCAGTGTTTGCACATTTTGGTATTCTGGTCTTGAAGTTTGACTATAACTTCTGTTATGCCATGAGCTCCACACAGCAGGCAAATCCTGGTAGTTGAGTGCTGTAAAACCTTTATTCATGTAATCCACAAAACAAGGTTAAGCGCTTTCTTCCCCTGTATGACACTTCGGGGACATCATCAGAACCAAATGAAACATTCCCTTACCTTAGAAACAACTCATTTATACCTACAAAAAACAATAAATCAATTAACCAATTAATTAAAAAATAAGTTGTCTCTAATAAAACATTTTAGAACATTTTGAGAACATTTTAAAGACATTTCAAAAACGTATGAAAGCACTTGAAACATAATATACATAAAACCACAGTAAAAAAGTACAATAAAAATACTGGGTGTTATGAATATTAAAAATTAAAGCCCTTTTCCTTAAAATGGGTACCAGGAAAAGAAAATCATTTAAACCTGGTACTTCCAAGGCATTTAATTTAATAATCCAGTAAAATTCTCTCAAGTCAACTTGTAATTTCCACCAACTACCTCTAAACTTCCAAAATCCCAAATTTAAAGGTCATATCTCCCGGGCAAACTAAAGTGTGCCTATAAAGGGCATTATTAGTGTTATTCTTACTGATGGCATATAAGTGCTCATAAATCCGTGTCTTGAAGTTCCTGGTTGTTTTGCCCACATAAACATTTTCACATGTTTGGCATATGGAAATGTATATTACACCTCTGGTGTTGCAATTGCCTTTTTGTAGATGAATACCTCTGTTGCAACCTTTGGGGTATACAATATCCTTATCCAAAACAAAGGGACATTGATTGCAGTGTCCAAATCTAGTGGTTCCTTTAATATGTAAAGGTCTAGGTAATACAACTTGCTCCATTAAATGTTTGAAATTTTTGCCTGCTTTGTTGATAAAATTTGGTGACTGACCTAAGAGTTGAAAAATATCAAGGTTCCCCTTGAATATATTCAAATTCCTGTGAATACTGTCTTTAAGTGTTTTTTTCACCAACCCTGAAGGGAATAACCATACTTGTGTTATAAATCACCATTTTTGTAAAGCTGTTTGGGCTTTTTTGTATCAATTCACCACTACCTAAGAAGGGTTTGTATTTGGTTCCCCAACTTTCCTTAATTTCTTCTGCTATTTTATCAAGAATAGTCTGGGGATAACCCCTCACCCTAAAGAATTCCTTGATGTTAATTAGTTCTTCCAAAAAAATCTCCTTGGTAGAGCACATCCTTCCTGCCCTAACCAACTGGCCCTTGTATATATTTCTTTTTGTGTGGGTCGGGTGACTACTTTGGAAATCCAAATAACTGTTGGAAAAAGTTTCCTTCCCGAAAATTTTTGAAACAAACCTATGATTTGTAAAATCCTTAAGGATAGTGACATCCAAGTAGTCTGTCATGTCCTTTGAGTGTCTAGCTGTGAAATTAAAGTAGGGACAAACCTGGTTGATGTAATCCATAAACTCTTTGAAATTGGCCGAGTTGTTCTTCCATAAAATAAATACATCATCCAAAAAATGATGATATGTAAACCAAAAAGGTTTGTAAATACTAATAAAAATGTATTTCTTTTCCCACACATAAAGCACCATGTTGGCATATATGGGGGCACATGTAGCACCCATAGCTACCCCCTGTATCTGCCTATAGAACTCGCCTTCAAACGTGAAAAAATTACTAGTTAGCACATACTCCATTACAGCCATAAGAAAATTGACCATTGTGTCAAAAAAGGGAGAAAGCTCCCTGATGGCTTCGTGAAAAAGTTCCAAAACCTCTTTGTGGGGGATTGAAGTGAATAAGTCAATAATATCTATAGTAGAAAAAATAACATTGTCATTGTACCATTCACTTTGGATTTTGGACAAAAAGTCCCACAAATCTTTAAGTAGGTAATCAATTGTATCAACAATATTTTTTTAAAATTCTATCCACAAAAGTGCACAAGGTGTGTGTAGAATTATTCCTAGCCAAAATGATAATCCTAAATGGAGGTTGCTCAATACATTTGTGCACTTTGGGTATGCCAAAGGCTGTTGGAACTAGTGGGTACTCAGTGATCAGAAAGTTGTATAAGTCTTCATAGGTTCATAGGTTCATAGGTTCATACTAGGCTATCTGCCCGAGGGCATTTATAAGCCTAGCCCATAGTTTTGTGGCTTACGCCACCCCTTTAGTATGGGGAACTATACCCATTATTTTGCTGTGCCTCTGTTGAGCAGTGACACTGAGGTAATCCCTGGGGTATATCTGCGATCTCCCATCCATTGGTCAAGATTTATCTTGAACAAGGCCAGCGAGGTGCTCTGCCTCACATATACCGGATTTTATTCCACAGCATAGGGAGTCTTTGGGTGATGAATCTATCCCTCCAGCACGTCCTATTAATAGCCGTGTCGAGGTTTAAGTCTCCCGCCCTTGTGACTCTGACAGATCTAGATTTTTTGAGGTGAAGCATATTCATCAAATCTGGGTTTGACATGGCCTTGTATGTTAGGCAAAGGTCACCTCTGAGCAAGCGGTGGCGACTGAATAGAGCTGGAGTTCTTTCAGTCGGGCAGCATAGGACAGATGTTTGAGACCCTTTATCCTTTTGGTGAGGAACTTTTGTGGCCTCTCCAGCTGCTGCAAGTGTCGGGTCAGATACATTCGAATGGGGCATTGTACTCAATCATTGGTCTGATGAGTGATGAGTATAGGAGACTATGACCTCCCTTGATCTAGATGAGAATCCCTTCATGATAAGGTGGGCAATGTAGAAGGTCTTCCTAACTACTTTAGCTACATGGGTGTCGAATGACAGACTACTATCAACCTGGGTCCCCAGGTCCCTGATAACTTCTTCTGTGCTCAGTGGATTGCCACCTATTTGGTAGCTAGGGTAACCTTGTTTTTCGAAGGGTATGACTATGCATTTTTGGCATTTAACTTTAGGCCATGGCTCTGGCACCAGTTATCCGTTTCTGTGAGACCCTTCTGAAGGATATCTGTGTCAGATGTGTTTTCTACTATGGCACCCAGTTTGCAGTCATCTGCAAACTTTGTCAGCCATAACCCTCCTGTGTTTGCTTGTACTTCGGAAAAGTAGATGCCAAACAAGAGTGGGCCCAGGACTGAGCCCTGTGGTACACCACTTGTGACAGGCTTTGAGTCTGAAATGGCGCCAGCAACTCTGACCCTGTGGGTTCTGTCACTCAGCCAGTTTGCAACCCATCTTGTGATGTATGGGTTAATATTTAAGCTGATGAGGTTTTCAATGATACCCGAGTGGGGTATTGTATCGAAGGCCTTCGCCAGATCGAGGTAGGCTGTATGGACTGCCTTTCCCTCATCAATGGCTTTGGTGACTGTTTCGAAAAAGTCAACCAAGTTTAGAAGGCATGATCTGCCTTTGACAAAGCCAAACTGGGATGGATCCAAAGTCTGCAAATTCCCTATGCCTTTATTTATGAGGTCCATTATGATCCTCTCCATGGCTTTGCAGATAAGGCTTGTCAAGCTAATGGGCCGGTAATTTCCAGGGTCGGTGGAGGCACCGCCTTTGTGAAGTGGGACCACAGTTGCAGTGCGCCACTCCCTGGGTACGTATCCAGAGGTAAGACAATGATTAAACAGCTGTCCTAGCTGTGGGTTTAATTCCTCGTTGAGTTCGTGGAGCACACAGCCGGGGACACCATCAGGTCCCATGGATGCTGTGTTTTTTTGCTTTGGAGAGAGCAGTTCTCACTTGGGCGTTGGAGATGTTTGGGGGCTGCAATCGCTTGGTATAGATATCTCTCCTTTGGGGAGGGCGAAGTTTGCACTGAACCTGGCAGCCAGTATGTTGGCAATGTCTGTAGGATCAGTAATCTTCACATCATTTTGAACTAGTTCTGAGCATATCTGGGAGTTTCCTCCCAGGTTTCTAACATAGCTAAAGAAGGCCTTATGATTGTCTTTTGAGTCTTTAGCTATTTTCTCTCAAAATTTGCTTTGGATGATTTTATGAGAGCTCTTAGTTTTTACTTATAGTGATCAAGGGTGTCTTACCTTTTAAGGATTTTGCTCTATCTTGTAGTAGCTTCCTCCTTTTGTTGTAGAGTTTGTTTATGGCTGGGGTCCACCAGACTGGACGCTTGCCTTTGGTACAAAGAGTCTTTGTTTTGCTTGGGATTGCCTTATCCATGCAGTCCTGCAGGTGCTGGTAGAAGGCATTTGTAAGTGATTCAGCGGCTTGAGTACTGTTTTCTGCCGGCTCGGGGCCTTAAAGGAGACCACACTAGTCTTTAGAAGTGTGAAGTCAGCTTTCGAGAAGTTCTTTACTGTGGTCTTTTTATTTCAGGTGGGGTGGGATGAGGACCTCCAGCGAGATTAGTTTGTGATCTGATCTCACCAGTGAGGGGTATACTTCCGGTGTTGAACATTGTGCTCCCATGTTCGTGATGATGAGATCAAGTATGTTTTCTCCTCTTGTGGGGATGGTGACTAGTTGTTCCATGGCATTTGAGTTTATGAATTCCAGGAACTTTTGGGCTAGGGTGTTCAGGCTTGAGTAGTGTTCCCAGTCTATATTAGGGTAATTGAAGTCACCTAGTATGATGGTGTTTGGTGATACATTTATCCCTCTAGTGTTTTCAGGAAGGCCATGTGAGGTTCCTGAGTTTGTGAGGGTGGCCTGTAACATGCTACAATTTGTAGAGCAGTCTTGCCTATGGTTAATTGCACCTGGATGGTCTCCGATGCATCGTGCGTTGCCACCAGTCTTGAGGTGTGGGTGTCTTTGATGAATATGGATACCCCACCTCCTTTCTTGGTATTGTCCGGATTTTGGGGCGAACGCATGATAAGAGGTAAAACCTGATAGTGCTGGGGTGCTCTCAGGAGCCTTGAACCAGGTTTCTGTCACTGCACAGACATCGATGTTCTCCATACTGAGAAGGGCCTCGAAAGTGCATTTTGAGATTTAGACTTCTGGCATTGAGCAGCATTACCCTTAGTTTTTTCCTTTTTGTGTTCTAGGGTGGTAGGTTTAGAATTTGAGCCTTGCCTAAAAAGGCACTATGGGGTGGCAAGAGCCTTTGCCAACATCCGAATCCCAGGGTGACAGGTGCAAGCTGTCCCTCATTGGCAGCGTGGCTTGTCCAACATGTCATCCCAGGCAGACAGACATTGGATCCCCTTTGAATGACACCAGTGTTTAAGCCAATTGTTAAAGCTGATCATCTTATCTCTGTATTGTGGCATCATTCTTGGTGAAGGTAGGATACTGCTCAAGGTCAGGGTCATACCTGCCTGGGCTACATAATCAGAGAGCTCCTCAATGTCTCTTTTCATGTAGTCCGTTGAGGAGTGCCTCAGGTCGTTTACACCAGCGTGGACAATGACTGAGTCGTATTTGTACCTGCTGTTGAGAGACCTGAGTGCTTGCGTTATGTGGCGGATTCTAGCCCGACAGGCAGCTTACTGTGACCTTCTCCTTACTCAGTCTGGTGAGCGGGACGCCAGTGTGTCTGACTATGGAGTCACCAATGACTAGTGTGTCTGGCATTGTGTTTGGCCTTAAGGGCTGTGACTGTTTGACACTCTGACTGTGAGGTCTATGTGTTGCAGGTGTTGTGTTCTGAGGTGGTGGTTGTTTGGGTGTCTGCTTTGGTGGCCTCTGCTGTTTTGGTAGATTTTTGATCAGAGCCGCCGAGTATGTCTTTGCGTGTTTATGTGTATGATTTGAGGTTGTGATGGTACTATGTGAGACTGGGTCTATAGTGTGTGTGGTAACCTTCTCCTCCTGACTGGTCTTGCCAGTCCTATGTTGAGAGAGCTCAGCCTCCAGTTTGGCCGTATAGTTGCATCTCTCGCATGTATTTGTGTTTTGTGGGAGGAGGAGAGGAGGGTTTTTTTTTGGGAGGAGGAGAGGGTCTTCTGATATATCCCTTTGTAATAAGGAATCTTCCAGGAATAACTGAATTTTTCTGTGCTAGATTAACCTCATTCCTGGATGTTATTTGGTACTTGTCTGTTTCAGAAAACATCATGGTGAGCTGACGTGTGTAATCAATGGTGTTAAATAACACAACAATGGTGTTGAATAACACAACACTCCCCTCCTTATCAGCTCCCTTTATAGAACTGCCTCCAGCTGCTGTGTGTTTCTGGCCCAGCATCCTGGCTAATCTCTCCAATCTGAGTACACTGCTCTAGGACACAGAAACTAACAATCTGAAGAACAAGGATCCTGTCCAAACTCCCTTCAGTCTCCACAGTTGAGCAACCTATCCCTGTACTTTCTCAGTAAAGGGAGCATGAAACTCTCCAGTCTGAGTACACTGCTCTAGGACACAGAAACTAACAACCTGAAAAACAAGGACACTTCTACTAGCTAATTTAATGTGAAACATACGAATGTGGCTGATTTTTATACAAATAGCATTTGTAAATTTCAACAAGGATAAGTGGTATATGTGAGAACGCTAGGACTGCACTGCAACTAGCCAATATAGATAACAATAAAAGAAAACATGAACGGAGAGGCTAACTCTAAACTTGAGCTTTCCTTAGCTAAATATCCACACCTACAGCTTCTACATTAGAAATTCAGGTTCATCCTCAGTGAATTAGTGTACCATTAGACATACTTACTTTAAGTATTACTAAGTGAATTCGTTTTTACAGTACACTACCTGAAGGGTATTCTTAAGTCTTAAACATTGATGTAAAAACTGCACCACCTTAAATCAGATGCCCCATATGAGTGGTCACTTAATGTAGTATTTTTAATGCTTGAGTCTTTACTTTTCTTAATGCTCCCACATATTTACTACGTCCAAATTCCCTGCATTAAGTTAGAGAAATCTACTTCCCTGCAATGTCCACCTAAGGTTATTGTTTCAGGTCTATGATTAAAAACACTGGAAGTGCTGTAACAATTGTAAATGTTTTGGCAGATAGCATTCGTACAGGAATAATTGTATATGCTTATTTAACCATGCTATGCTTTTACAATACTTATGTTTATTAAGCACATATAGGCTTACATATATAGTTACTATCTGCATTATTTATATATATATATATATATATATATATATATATATATATATATATATATATATATATATATATCTATATGAGCTGTTAATAAGTGTGAACTACATTATTAACATAAGCTATAGTTAAGCTATAGTTATAGTTATTGCTCTATAGTGTTAGCGCTAATGATAACTTTACAGCTATCATTGTTACCTAACTGGATATATATCTTGTAGCTTCCTATAGTCTTGTTCCTAGCCTAGTTAGAATAATAAGATTTGACCAGAATTTTGCTGACTTACTTTTGATAAGGACTTGCTATAATACTGATTAGAAGACTTGTAAGGTGTGATGCATCTTTCTAGACAACTTGAGAACTTGATAGCCTGACTACATTTTTGTACAGTTCTACGTGATTATATGCTTGTAATATTCTGTTTAATTACAATGCCTTTGATATTAAACTAAATATCTTGTTTCTACTATTTTTTTCTCTCTCTTTTCCTCCTAAAACAATCCCAGCTCTCCAGTCTGAGTACACTGCTCTAGGACACAGAAACTAACAATCTGAAGAACAAGGACCCTGTCCAAACTCCCTATAGTCTCCACAGTTGAGCAACCTATCCCTGTACTTTCTCAGTAAAGGGAGCATGAAAGTATGTGTCTAAACTATCACGGCCAGTATAGTCTATAACTTATTATTAGATCTAGGTGGCTATAAAGTGCTAGCCAGGAAAACCAGCAGCTTTACTCCCTCCCCACTCTGTAACCAGTCTAATCTACTTTTTCCACCATTTAAAGACACTCGGAACCACTACTCCTTTTCTTGCATGAGGAACCTAAACTCCCTCCTTTTTTGCCCTGCTTACAATAAATTAATTTGGGCCACCAGGTGGCAGACTTGTCCCTTCCAGGCCTTGAAGCTTTCTCCTGACCTGTACTACACCTTTGCTATATACTGTTTATCCACAGACTTGCTATTAAACTGTAGCCCATAACATCTATTTATTTCTATGGTTATCTCTCACACACCCTCCAAATAGCTCTATTATCTACTCTTTTAACTTTATTCCAGTATTTAGGGTTACCTACCTACTGTAATCCCTGCTTCAACTGATTGTTCTTTTCAGCTCCTTACCCCTCTTGTCTCTACCCGCTCCATTCGCCCTGCGGGCTCACTCCACTCCCCTACCCTACCCCCAATTCCCACACACCCCTACTACTCCTAAGCTTATACATCCTCACCACACCCTTTCCTCTCCAGTCCAATCACAATAGTCATCTTGTTAACAGTCTACATAACCTCTCTCTAATCACCCCTAGTATAACTCCTCCCCTTTAAAGAACACCAGTAAGCTTATTAGTCACTATGCAAACATGACCTTTCCAAATCCAACTAAGGCTCCTAATCATTGTCTTTCTCCTACTTTCTCTAACAGCAGCCTACCTGCTAACCTCAGATGAACAGTCAAAATATTTACAGCTGAACTTCCTTAATGCACAAACAAGTACTATACCTCAAATTAACTCCCCAGAACACATAAATATAGCACATTTACCTAGCTATTTACCTGCTAAATATCACAGACTGGCCCATATCAAATACGACTATCTAAAACCTAAAAAACCTATTCACCATTACTTTAACCTCCACAATCCCTTAAACAAACTATTACGCCTCTCTTTACTAGATGGGTACATTCATCCTAACCCAGGACCAGGGCAAAAAACAAGCACAGAACCACAAATTCATGTTCCCTCTACCCCAAATATCCCATCTAAATATCCCAACTCACTCTATATAGCTCACCTCAATATTTGCAGCATAAATAATAAAGTTGCCCACCTACATGCTCTCCTAGATGTTCATTCCTTTGATATGTTTAACAGAAACATGGCTAAAACCCACTACACAAGATGTTGAAATTATTCCATCTGGGTACAACATCTTGAGACAAGACCACAAAGTAAAAAAAGGAGGGGTTGTTGCTATCCTCTATAAAGAAGGGCTACAAATATCTATACTAGATCTTGGTTCCTTTTCTGAAAACAATGCAGAAATCATTAGCACCAAACTTCAACTTAAACCCAGCAAATCCCTAAATATAATATGTATCTACTTGCCCCCTGGTAACAACATCATCACTCTGGGTGGTATCCTTGCTGAGCTCTCCAGAAAAATTCCCCAAGAGACAATAATTCTTGGAGACTTTAGTATAGACTGGAAGGAGTGTTCTACTGAATCACCAACCTCCCATATTAACCTTAATGGCTTCTCACAAACAATTAACTCCCCAACCAGAATTAATAAATGCAACAACAAAGAATCCATCCTAGACTGGATTCTAATAAATAATCACCAACAACTCTATAATGTAGGGACCCTCCCTGATGATGTAAGTGACCATTCTCTCACTTACATAATCAGGCAAATGTCGAGTTCACACAACCCAACCATATATAAAACAATAAGAAGCAACATAAACTTTAACCCCAATAACTTCCAAGCTGAACTAAAAGAATATGATTGGTCACCTATAAAATACCTCCCACTTGACGAAGCAACAAACTACTTGAACTAAAAATTATTAACAATCCTTAACCACCATGCACCAAAGCATTCCATCAAAATTAAATCTAAACCCACCCCATGGATTACAAAGAAAACCAGGCAGAAAATTCAACAGAGAAATAAAGTTTGGGTACTATGGAGAACAACTAAAAACCCCGTAAACCAACAACAATTCAGGCAAAAAAGAAATGAGATTAAGAAAGCTATACTCGAAGATAAAAAAAACCTTTTACTTCCGCCTCCAACAGACCAACCAAAATAATCCTAGCTAGCATAAACAGACTACTTCAACCAGGCCAATCCGCAACACCACCCCCTATAGGATCAAATTCTGACAATCCAAAGCAAACTGCTAATGCTTTTAATGCCTTCTTCACTGAGACCATCCAAACACTTGCTAATCAACTAACAGCCGATAGCTCTGCCCTTCCAACTAATACTACTAACTCTCCCCCAACTCTAAACCTGCAACCTGTCCCAACTTCCCTCATCTGCAACCTCTTAAGTAAATTAAAACCTACTACCTCCTCAGCTGACCAGCTATCTGCTGAATACCTGCAAAAGGCAGCCAAAGTCATAGCTTATCCTATATCATTGCTGATAAATAGAACCATACAAGAAAGCACTATTCCCACCATCTGGAAAATCTCCTACATTATCCCCCTACACAAGGGTGGAAACTCCAGAGAATATTCTAACTATCATCCCATAGCGCTACTTTCCCCATTAGCTAAAATAATGGAAAAGTGCATTCACAGACAGTTACTAGACCACCTACTCCAGAACAATTTACTGGCCAAATCTCAACATGGCTTCAGGCCTTTCCATAGTACAACAACTGCACTCCTATCCTTCACTGACAGCATCAATAAAAACCATAATAACAATCTTCTCTCTTCAGCACTTTTCATCGACCTTTCAAAAGCATTCAACATGGTCAACCACCACTTCTCAATATTCTAAAATCCTTCTCTCTGGACACAAAAACTATAAAATGGTTCCAGTCCTATCTTGATAATAGACAGCAGGCAGTGCTATGAGACAACAACCTCTGATCCCATCTCCCAGTTACTCTAGGTGTTCCTCAGGGCTCTATATTGGGCCCCCTACTTTTCTCAATATTTACCAATGACCTCAACCTAGCTATTCCTTTAACTAACTGTGTACAATATGCAGATGATTCGACAATAATCTGCTCAGCTAAATCTCAATCCCAACTACAGACTCTAACTCAGGCAATGTTCAATAAAACAGAAAATTGGTTTCTACAATGCTGCCTCCTCTTGAACCCCCCAAAATACAAACTTCTCCTCTTCACTCCTACCCGTAAATCACTCCCAATGAACTTTTCAGTCTTATCCAGTAATGGTACACTCATATCTCCTGATCCAGCAACTAAACTTCTAGGGGTAACCATTGATAACAACCTGAACTTTGAAACCCATATCAACAATACCATAAAAACTGTCAACAGGAAACTAAGCTCCCTCTATAGGATAAAACCCTTTCTCTCCCCACTATCCAGAACCACTATGGCCTATTCCCACCTTATCTCCACACTTCTCTATGCTTATTCCATATATACTAATTTGTCAAAAAATGACCTTAACAAGCTAGCCAACGCTTACAATAGCATTGCCAGATTTGCTACTGCTTCCTCCTTTAGGACCCTTCACTGCCATAATCTGAAACAATTAGGCTGGTTAGAGTTTCTGAATCAGATTCACTTTAAACAACTCACCATTGCGCACAAAACCCTTTCCTACCAATACCCCAATACTTGCTAGTCTCATTACCCAATATAAGAACCTTTCAACTTTACACCCATTTAATAAACTACTTGTATCAACATGTAAATCCAATAACATGGCAGGAGATGCTCTGTTCTCAAATGCAGTTGGAAAGTATTGGAACCAACTCCCCCATGAACTTACATCACTGTCTTCATTTACACTTTTTAAACACAATCTGAAACTCTATCTTACAACCCATTGGTTATGTCCCTGTACAAATCCATACTAATATCATACTACATCCCAAATACCCTCTCTCTTAAGACCTAATTCCTGCTCTATCTGTGTCTTTTTAGATCAAGGCCTATCCTTGGCAAAAACATATCTTACCCTAATATAGATAATTTAAAATACCTAGTTAAATTCTTCTGCATATAATTCTAAAGCATCCTACCTAAGGCAGGCAACAAGTATTGTTTAAACTGTGAGCATTGCTGAACTGTTGAAACTTGAAGTATGTATTTGTTTAACAATTACTTTCTAGTTACTAATGAAGTCTTGTACATAAAGTCTAAAATATCTTATCTAATGCTTGTAACATGTTTTTTTGTATAAACTGTGAAGATTCCTGAACTGTTTAAAATTTGTAGTATTTAACTGTATAACAACTAGTACCTGTATGTTAGTAGTCTAGTAATCTCTCGGAGCTTATCTCCCCGGGACTCTACTGAAAATGGATATAAATCCAGTTAGACTATCCCGGTCAACAGATGTAAAATAAATAGATAAATTAATTAATCAGGATTCATAATTCTAAGCATTTTGTTGGTTCTACATTGGTTGAGAAGTGTGAGTTCATCCTTAGTTAAGTTAAAACATTTAACATTTTTATCTCCTAGACAGGAACTGGAACGGCAGTCTACAAAGTTCAACAACAAACAGAAAGTAACTCCAAATAACGCTGTTTTATAAAATAAAAACTTGTTTAATTCGAATACAGAGTAAGCGCTTTCACCATCAGGCTTCTTCAGACTACTATGCTCATACAACGCATTGACTTATATAGTAATATAAGATATTATAGTCAATTAACAACTATTTTCGCTATTAACTTTTAAAGTGACAGAACATGAAACAATTCAATAAAACACTAATACTTCCAAATGAGTAGATCCTAATCTCATTCTTAATAAAATTGATGTGTAATAGTTTATACAAAACATGTTCATAAAACATACCCTTATGGTTCATAAAGCTGCTATCTATTTATTATTATAAAACGTCCCCTAATTCACTACAATATCTATTAAAACAACAATAGAAAATTAATAATACACAACAAAATACATAAGAATCTAAATGCATTAATAAACACAGCAACTAACTGGAATACTACACTTCATCAAAACACAAATACTAATCCTGCACTAATTAATGGGTATTAATAGAAACAAGTACTGGGATATTTCAGTCGAATACAGCCTCTTTAAACCTGGTAATATCCGATGTTAAAATACTACCCATTGTAACTATAACTCTAACCTCATGTATTCAAACTAACGAACACTTCAAAGCTAAAATTGATAACAATAAAAACACTATGAAATGTTCAAGTTAATTATGACTGCAAAGAAAATGCAGTACTGTACCTATTGGGTTTGAGTAGTCTTCTTTAATACTGGTTTTAAATTTACTTTATCGTTCAGTCCAGGATGTTGATCGGCTCTACAACGTATAATCCATCTTAATTCGCATTCTTGGATGAAATTATCCAAGTCTCCACCCCTAATGTTCGGTCTAATAGCTTGTATCACATGAAAACTAAATGTATGTTCACTACCCAAGCTATTGCTATGTTTCGCCAATGCATTGATGTCCGAACCTATGCGTATTTGATAGAGATGCTCTCTAATGCGCTCTCTAAATTGTCTACAAGTTTTCCCTATATAGAAAACTGGGCAGAGTTGGCATGTCGCAAGATAAACTACATTAGTGCTTTTACAATTCGTTCGTGTACAAAACGAAAATTCTCTGCCCATCACGGGATGTTTAAACGTGACATTCTTATCTATAGACCTACACTGGTTACATTGCTCACATGGGATGGTATTATAAATATCAGTGTTGGAACTAGGAACACTTGAAGTCAAAGGATGATGGCAGAGTAGCTGCTTAAGATTCCTTTTGTTCTTATACAAAAACTTAGGTCTATCACCTACTACGCCACTTATTTCATTGTCCAACAAAAGTGTCTCCCAACGTTTTTCAATGATGTCTTTCAATTCCTTAACATCACTGGTAAAATGTATCGGTACACTAAGCTTATTAAAATTAGGGCGAAGACTCTGACTTAAATTATCGTCCCTCTCTGAGAAGTAGGGACGGGCTCTAGAGGACCTTAAATTATTTACCACTAGTGTGAGGCTATCAATGTGCCTTGCACTATAGCACCTCTGAATCAGTCTACTTCTGAGGTTACATGTTTCATTCTTAAACCCTTCAACTGATGGGTTAAGTCTTGAAGCTCTCATGAGCTGCCCTTTCATGACATTGTCAAATACATGCCTGGGGTGCATACTACCCCTATGCAACAGTGTGTTCCTATAGCATGCTTTTCTGTGAACTGATGTGTTCATCATACCATTCTGTAATCTAATAATGTCAATATCCAGAAAGGAAATATGTGTCCTAGAGAAACTAGATGTAAACTCGAGAAAATGTGTCAAATTATTCATTTTTGTTACAAAATTCTCTAGTTGTAGTTCATCACCCC